>NW_026067988.1:4957016-4992695 GCF_014885135.2 Alexandromys fortis
CCTCTGAAAGTGACTTACTAGAGCATTAGAAACACCAACCTCAGGACCAAGTGCTAAGGTCTCTATGAAATCACAGACTGTTGCTCTATACTTACTTAAGCCACATATTAAAAAAAAATTAAATTGTGAGGTATTTGTGAATAAGTAAGATATGAAAACTTGGGAATCTAATACCAAATCTAACACCAAATCTGCTCCATTTGTCTTATTTATTTAGTTTTTTGAGAGAACTCTCTTCCTCTGGGAGCTTCCAGTGTGCTGGGATTACAGCACACAGCACCACCTGTCCACTGCTAGGTTTAGGAATACCTAGAAGTTGCCTCTGAGGGTAGAGTCATCATTCTACAGAAGCCAAACATTTTCTCACCCCTTTCAGATAGCGGTTCACTGTGTAGTCCTGGTTGGCCTTAAAGTTATCAAGTTCCACCTGCCTCACACGTCACACCCGATGACACCCGCTTTTTGCCATGATTGGAAGCATACAGAAGGTTCATTGAATAAATGGAAAATATGTTTGCCATTAAATGTTTTCTTCCTTAAACTCCAGTAGGAAGGAAGACAGGAAGGAAGGGGTCCCAGTGTGCAAACACTCAAGAGGACAGGTGGCAGGGTACCTTGCTCCGAGTAGGTGCTGTTGAGTTCCCGAAACAGAGGCGCGATGATCTCTGGGAGGTAGGGCTGGACCCGGTCCACTCCAAGGTCCACAGCTACTGCACCAAGAAACTTAAAGATGCAGGTTCTCTGAAAGAAGAAATCTACTTGAACTGTCTCCGCTCAACACTCAGTCACACCAACAGTGTTCAGCTGAAAAGCCGAGCTTGCTCTTTTTTGAGACAGACATTGTTGCAATTTTAGGTTCAAAATACAAAGTCCCAAGGATCCAAAAGTCTCACCAATAAC
This sequence comes from Alexandromys fortis, assembly GCF_014885135.2. Lineage (NCBI taxonomy): Eukaryota > Metazoa > Chordata > Mammalia > Rodentia > Cricetidae > Alexandromys > Alexandromys fortis. The sequence goes on from NW_026067988.1 coordinate 4,957,917, forward strand.
ATATACACATCAACAAGAAACTCCAAGCCCCAAAACAAACACCCCAAATCAAAACTCCCAAAGAAAATATCTGATGTTGTAACTTACTCCTATAATAAATCTAGCACTCGGGAGGCCAAGGCAGGAGGATTGCTACAGTAAGGACAAGTTTCAGACCAGCCTGAGATACAAAACAAGCACCAGGTAAATGGGTTAGAGCCTGTGTCAAGAAACCCTGTCTCTAAAAACGAAATAAATAAATAAATAAATAAATAAATAAATAAATAAAAATAAAACAAAACATATCCATGTCCAAGAATCAGTAGCAATTTTTTTTAAATTTTTTTCATATAATATATTCTGATCATATTCTTTCCTCTCCCCCAACACTTCTTAGATCCTCCCCAAACCCTACCTACCAAACTTCAAGTCTCTCTTCCTCACTTGCTCTCTCTCAAAAAAAAAAGAAGAAAAGAAGAAAAAGAAATTCAAAACATGAACAACAACAAAAAAAAAAAAAAAAAAACAAAAAAAATAATTAAAAAAAAAAAGGAGGCTGCTTTGCGTTAGGGAACTACTCCTTGGTATGGGGCTTGCCCTAGAGTATAGCTTATATGCCCAGTGATAGATACTCCATTCATGAAAATTGATTTTTACATAGGAGGTATCCATTGTAAATAGCTTCCCATTAAGGGTATGGCTTTGTGTCCACTTCTCCTTCTTACTCCTGCGATTTTGTCTGCTTTCAACCTGTGAAGGTCTGCGTGTGCTGTCACAGTCTTTATGAGTTTATATGTGTATCAGTTTTGCATCTGGAGGACACAGTTTCGTGATGGAAAGCAGTATGAGGGTTCCTTAAAAAAAACTGAAAATTGATCCTGCTATAGCACTTTTGGGCATATATCAAAGCACTCTACATCTTACTACAGAGACACGTGATCATCCATGTTCATTGCTGCTCTACTCATAATAGCCAGAAATTGGAAGCAGAGTAGATGTCCATCAACTGATGAAGGCATAATGAAAATGTGGTACATTCACACAATAGAATTATGAAATTACCAAGTAAATGGATGAAGCTAACAACAGTCAACCTGAAGAATGTAATCCAGACCTTAAAGAACAAATGCTGTATGGTTTCTCATATATTTAAACTTTAAGTATGTGATAACCATAAAGGTTATGTGTCTAGTAATGGACTGGGGTGGAGGGTTATCTAAAAAGAAAGAGAGTTTATCGTTATAAAAAGATAAAGGGGAAAATAGAATATGAGGATTAAATTGGCTTGGGGCATAGAAGGCAAAGTAAAGCAGGGAATATAGAGAGGGACAACAGACACTAAAAGCCCTTTCAAGAGTCATATGGAAATCATTAGGAGGCATCTATACATTTGAAAGGAAGTTAGGGGGAATGTCAATGTCAGTAACATTTAAGATCCAACAGTTCTATATTCTGAGCAAGACCTTGTTCTTGAAGCCAGATGTTCCTAGCTCTGACACGCTAGCTGAGAAAGTGCAGACAAATTCCTAAGCCCACTGGGCTTCTGTTTCCTGAGCAATGCAAAGGGAGAGGACCTCCCTCCAAATCTGCCAGGAAAATGCAATGAGCTGACATGCAAATGTGCAACCTGTCTGGAATGGTGAATGTTTGCGGAACATTTAGGGGATTATAAAACGTTAAAGAAAGTAGTTACTTTGTAATATTAATAAACTGAGATGCAGTAATTCCCCAGCAGTTTTCAGTTCTAAGAAGAGAACGAAGAATGGAGTTTAGTTACAGTATCATCAATGCCAATCTGTGCTGCTTCTTTCATTAAAAAAAAAAAAAAGTCCTTCTTTCCTGTTTAAAAATGCCTGTGACAAGTGCAGACATCAACTGTAACGGCATAAGCGAATGCAGACAGATTGTCAAAATATAGACAGCTTTAATGGAGGAATAGACTTACAGAACCACCATTCCCGCGGAGACCAGGAAAGCAGAAGCGACCGCTGGGAGCACGCTCGCCAAATTTATAGGCAAACTTTAGCCTGAGACGAACACGCCCCCTAAGGGGTGGGACTTATCCCTACAATCAACAGTCTATCAAATTAGTGGCTCTGAGAAGTACTGTCTACTGCTGTGATGAAACACCACAATCAGAGCAACTTGGGAAGACAGTAGCTTAATTTCCGTACACTTCCACATCATTGTTCATCATTGAAGGAAGTCAGAACAGGTAGTCAAACATGGCAGGAACCTGGAGGCAGGAACCTGGAGGCAGGAGCTGATGCAGAGGCCAAGGAAGACTGATGTATGCTGGCTTGCTCAGCATTGCTAACTCAGCCCTACTTTCTTATAGAACACAAGATCATCAATCAGCTCAGGAGTGGTGCCACCAAATGGGATGGGCCCTTTTCCATCAATCACTAATTAAGAAAATGTCCTACAGGCTTGCCTGCAGCCTGATCTTCTGGAGGCATTTTCTTAGCAGGGGTTCCTTTTATTTTTTTCAGATAACTTTAGCTTGCATTAATTTAATTTGACATAAAACTATCCGGCACAGGTACCTTTTCTAGAACAAATTCTTTTTACTGTAATAGGAAAAACTGGATCTAAAGCCCATGGTCAGGAAGTCAACTGGAGTAATCTAGTAACTTTCATTTATTTAACTAATTTTAATAGTTCCAGAAATGTTCACATTAACCAGCTTTGAGAGTAGTAATGAATGGGCCGAGGAGATGGCCCAGTGAAGTGCTTGCTGCAGAAGCACAAAGATCTGAGTCCGGATCCCCTGTACACTTGTACAAAGCTGGCACAGTCGTACGCACTGTAATCCCAACACTGGGCAGGTGGAGACAAGAGGCTCCTTGAAACTAAGCTGAATTGAAAAGCTCCAGGTTCAGAGAGAGAACTTGTTAGAAAAAATAGGGTGTAGAGCAATTAAAGAAGCCACCTAGCACCTCTGGTTTTCACATGCACACGTGCGAGCACAAACACACACCCTCCCATACACACGAATGCTACTAAAAATTAGAACTCAAACTTCTCAATTCTTAGAAAAAACAACAAAAAATAGTCTAAATGGAGCTGATAAAGCTGAATGGTGAGCAAATCACTGGACCCACAAACATGAGGACTACAGTTTAGGTACCCAGAACCCATAGAACCCATAAAAGCCTAGGTGAGTGTGGCATCCTGCCTGTAATTACTACCCTCAGAAGGCAGACACAGAGCAAACTGCCTAGCCATATTAGCAAGCTCTAAGTTTGACAGAGATTCTAAGAGACACTGCTTCAATGAAAAAAGGATGAAAAGGCAAGAGAGTCTGACTTTCCACATCAGCCTCATTCCTCAGTGTGCACATGCACACATGGGCATATGCATCCTCACAAATTCAAACGTGTGTGCAAATGCAAACACACGCACACAAAAGGGAAGGAAACAAAGGTGCATAGATGATAGATTAGATAGATAGATAGATAGATAGATAGATAGATAGATAGATAGATAGATAGATAGATAGATCATAGATAGATAGATAGATAGATAGATAGACAGACAGACAGACAGATAGATAGATAGATAGATATGCCAAACATCCTAACTGGATTTTATCTTTAACCATATGACAAATATTATTACAAAATGTAATACACTGAAAAACTGAAGGAGAAAGTAGATTCATTGAGTGACTATAATTCTGGAAATTAAAATATCAGAATTTTAAGTATGATTTTAGCTCTGATTTACTCTATGTTAATCTTCGAGTCATTTATTATTTTGCAATTCCTCATATTCTAAAAAACAGAAAACCAAAGTAGTTTGTAAGGCTATTTATCCTATATGCTTCTTTTTGTAATTAAATTTATTTTTTAAAACAAACTTTTCTCATTTTACATACCTATCCCAGTTCCTACTCCCTCCCTTCCTCCCATAGTTCCCACATCCCCCATCCTAGACCCCCATCTACTCCTCAGAGAGGGTAAGGCTTCCCAAGTAGAGTCAACAAAGTTTGACACATCACTTTGAGGTAGTACTGAGGTCGTTCTAGACTAAGCAAGGTATCGTTCCAAAAGAATGGGCTCCAAAATGCCAGTTCAAGCACTAGAGATAAATCTTGTTCCCAGTGTTAGTGACTCCGCAGACTGCCCAAGCCTCATAACTGTCACCCACATTCAGTGGGCCTAGTTTGTTCCTATGCAAGTTACCTTGCTATTAGTCCAATCAGTGAGCTCTCACTAGCTCAGGTCAGCTGTTTCTGTGGGTATCCCCATTATAGTCATGACTTCTGGATTGATCTCTGGAAGCTGAGCCCAGTGCTTGGCTGTGAATCTCTGTATCTGCTTCCATCAGTTGTTAAATGAAGGTTTTATGGTGACAATTAAGGTAGTCAGTCTGATTACAGGGGAAGGCCAGTTCAGGCACCCTCTCCACTATTGCTTAGGGTATTAACTGGGGTTCCGAAAATTTTCCTAGTGCCTAGTTTTTTGCTAGTCCCAGAATGGCTTCCTCAATCAAGATATCTCTTTCTTTGTTCTCTCTATCTGTCCTTCACCCATCTCAACCATATCATTATCTCAGGTTTTCCTCCCTCCATCTTTTCTCTCCTCCTCATTCCCCTTTCCCCTCTTGCCAAGCTCCCAATTAACTCCGGAGATCTTATCTACTTCCCCATCTCAGGGAGATCCATGCACATTTCTCTTAGGGTTCTCCTTATTACCTAACTTCTCTGGGCTCATTCATGTACTATAGGCTGGATAACCTTTGCTTTACATCTAATATCTACCTATGAGTGATTTCCCGTGTGCTGTGGGAACTCCTTCAGTCAATAGCCTTTTATATACCGCCCACTTTGGGCATGGTCTCATGTACCATAAATGCAAATGGAAAAACATTCATGGGCCTCTTGGGCTACTGGATTCAGTTCCAGTTCCCAATGAACACACAGGATGGTGAATCACTACTCTTTCTGTGAGTTTATCCCCTGATAAGTAAACCCTTCTTATACTCCATTCTGGATTATTGTGGAATTCTTTTGTACACCAACAGTTGTGTATGTCTTTCTGGGTCTGGGTTACCTCACTCTGGATGGTTTTTTCCACTTCCATCCACTTTCATGCAAATTTAAAGATATCATCGGTTTTTACAGCTGAGTAGTACTCCATTGTGTAAATATACCACATTTTCTTTATCCATTCTTCAGTTGAGGGGCATCTAGGTTGTTTCCAGGTTCTGGCTATTACAGATAGTGCTGCTGTGAACATAGCTGAGCAAATGTCCTTGTAGTATCCTTTCGGTATATGCCCAAGAGTGGTATTGCTGGATCTTGAAGTTGATTGATTTTCAATTTTCTAAGAAACTGACATACTGATTTCCAAAGTAGCTGTTCTAGTTTGTACTCCCACCAGCAATGGAGGAGTGTTCTCCTTACTCTGCATCCTCTCAATCATAAGCAATCATAAGTTGTTTTTTTTTTTATTTTAGCCATTCTGACAGGTGTAAGATGGTATCTCAGAGTCATTATGATTTGCATTTTCCTGATGGCTAAAGGTGTTGAGTGATTCCTTAAGTATCTTTTGGCCATTTTTAATTAATTCTTTTGTTAAGAATTCTTTATTTAGATCTGTACCCCATTTGTGATTGGATTATTTGGTATTTTAATGTCTAGTTTCTTGAGTTCTTTATATATTTGGAGATCAGTCCTCTGTCTGATGTGGAGTTAGTGAAGACCTTTTCCCATTCTGTAGGCGGCTATTTTGTTTTATTGACTGTGACCTTTGCCTTACAGAAGCTTCTCAGTTTCAGGAGTTTCCATTTATTAATTGTTGCTCTCAGTGTCTGTGTCTCCTGTGCCCATGCATTCAAGCCTACTTCCCACTTTCTCTTCAATGAAGATCAGTGTGGCTGGATTTATGTTGAGGTCTTTGATCCATTTCGACTTGAGTTTACCTACCTGCTTCTTGAGATTGCAATAATTATCATAAATTTCTCTTGAATGTCAAAAACCATATTTAAAAATAAAAGTATGATATAATGTTATATTTGTATTTCAATATCAAAGCCCAGTGCTGCTGTGATCAAAGGAAAGAATAAAACCACTTGAAATCAAACAACTGATGAAATTTTCCAAACTCAGCTATATCTCATTACACTAAATTTTTTAGCTACTAGAGTATGCAACCATGAGAAAAGATTCCACTATCTTTAGAAAGGATGCTGACATTCCCTCACTCTGCACTATCTTACACACTTGGTTCCTAACATCATCCCAAGTATAATTGTGTGTGTGCACCTGTACAATCTATGTTCAAAGTAAGAAGGAAATTCATAGAATGTGAAAGCCATTTTTTTTTCATAGCAGTGGAATTCTAATCTAATGGTCCTTTTCAAGACACTTTTTCAAATCGTTTTTGTTTTATTGAAGCAAAAATAAAAGTGTGATAGTAAAATAGTGGGTATATCAAAGAGAAATGAAAATATTGCATTTTAAAGTAGACTCCGTCACTTGAAGGTATGATCAAGCCAATTTGGGGTATTTATTGTTATTCCACAGTAGAATCTAGAAGTCTTATACAGTGCTTTTGTGTATAAGAACCCACCACTTCTGAGAGCTTACAGAAATTTCATCTTCTAGTCTGTGAGCCAATAAAACAGCACCCAACTATTAGCTGAAAAAAAAATAAAGAAGTCAACACCACCAGTCCCAGCTGCCAGCTCTGCATTTTTCTCTGTAATTCATGTCAAATTCATCTCCTAAATATAGAACCAATAATGAAATTAATTCACTGTTGCAAACATACCAGAATACAGTAGGGGAAAGCTGATGATAGAGCAAAGAACAATTTGAGATCCACATAAATATGTGTAAATTTGACAAGCAGGCACACCTCAACTTGGCTTCCCCAAATAATTCAAATCTATTAAAGCAAACAGAGTAGGAGGCAGACGTTTGTACAAAGAGAGCTGAACAGAAAGCTGTGCACCTTGTAAGAGTCAAGTCTTTAAAAATGCAAACACATGCAAATGAGTTTAAACTTTAATCTGCTGAATATTTCAAGACAGAGTTCAACATAAAAAGGTATGTGTTTTAAGAAAAGATATTAATCCTTATGGTTAGAAATATGAATCAAAATACTAATATTTAATCTGGAAAAAGTTAATGAAGCTAGGACAAAGAAAAGACAATGACAATAGGATTAAAAAAAGGATGCATTCAACAATCATGAGACGCCTTTGAGAAGATGAGAAATGGGGAGGCAGGTGGGAAATCTCTAACACATGGGATTTCATTTTGGTTTATCACAATGGATGACCTACTACAGAGTAATGCCACTAAGAATAATTGCATGATAAGAAGAAGGAACACATCCTGAACATCTACTATGTGTCAAGCAGAGTTTTTGGAGCTAATACAACACTGAATAGAACAACTGTACCTTTATTAGGTGAAAGGATAAACAAACTGCTTTACATCCAGACAATAGAATTATATTCGGGGGGGGGGGAGAAAGAAAGAAATGAAATGTGCTCTCAAGCCATTAAAAGATACAGAGAAACTTGAAATGCATATATGTATAAGGGGAAAGACTGCTATGTGGCTATAATCTATAAATTGAGACATTTCTTTCTAGGAGTAAAAGGAACCTTATGAGACTAAGAAGACACAGCTGACAAGACTCAGGAAGCTCCCAAAACCTACAAGATTCAAAAGACTTCTCTGGGGATTATATGAACAGTAACAACTGCTAGGGGAAAGAGACTCTCATAGCAACAGAGCCACTTCCGAGCTGTTTCGGGTACATCTAGGGTTGTAGCTGTCATGTGTGGGGCAGGAGTCACAATGCTTCAGTGGACTTTTTAGTGATGCAGCTGCCTTTGGGAAACCCATGCTGCTGTAATACCAATGAATTCACTAGATTCATGAACTAGTCTTGAGTGCAATCATGGCTGCTGTGAGTGTCCTATGTGGGATGAGTAGATATTTCACATCTCTATAGTGACCATCACACAACAGAGGCCAATATGAAAGGCTACAGCCTTAATTAAGCTACCTATACTTAATCCTATGAAAGAGAAACCTATGGGAACAGTAACAAGGTAAATGGTCAGAAGTATTTAAGACTCCTTTACACCTTTTGCTCAAATTTTGAATCTATAGCTGTTCTAAGAAGCCAATCCTATTTAAAATATAATCACCGCTTAAATGTATATATTAAAAATAATCAATACATGGAACACAGAAGATTTTAGATATTGAGATGAATCTTCCATGATACTACAATGCTGGGTATATGCCATTATACACTTAGCTAAAGTCATAGTTAGACAACACAGGGAATGAACCCTACAAACTGTGCACTCTGGGTGATTATGGTGTGGGAGCTATTATTTGTAACTAACTTATTCTCATGGTAGGTGCCAATAGTAAGGGAGGCAGAGAACAGTATCTACAACAGAACTGTATGCTTTATGTTTAATTTTAAAAAATTCTGACACTTCCATAAACAGGATTTTCTATTGGAGGAGAAGTGCTACATATATTCAAAGAGAATAAACTCATGTTGTAGGAAAAAAATACAAACTATACAAAATCAAGTTACCTGATTGCCAGTATTCTAGCAGGAGATTAAAGAAGTTGTAACTATATAGAAGCAATTAGCCTTGATTGTCAATAAAGTAACGATTATGCAAATGATAAAATGTGTGTGTGCTAAAAATTCTAGCTTGACTCATACTCAGGATCAACCCTTTTAGGAGTTTGTTATAGTCTGTGACAAACAAGACTAAAAATAATAATAGATGTAGTGCATATGTCATTCAATAATAGTATAAAGTAAAATGGATATATGTATTGTTTACAGTATATGATAGATTTTAAATATGCCTATATTATATGTATGTGTATACATATATACATATTCTGTGAAAGAAATGGTAGGAAAAGGAGGAAAGGACATGAAAAACAGGGGCTTCTCTTTGAATGAGATGATCATGGATAGGAAGACTCACTAACTCAGTGATATTTGAATAAAGAACTGAAGGAAGGGCAGGAGTAGTGTTGATATCTGGAAAGCTGTATTCCAAAAAGGGATTGGTTATATGTGTGAAGCCAACTTATTGTTTGTGGAATTTTGCTGAGGAAAAACTGATTACAAGGCCTCTGGAGAAAGACCCTGCTTGATGTATTCAAGAAATGGCCTGAAAGCTAGTGTTGGTAATATGCAGACCCAGACAGTTCTGGTCACACAGATAGACAAAAGTAAACTGCTCTGGTAATGACAGAACTCGACAGGCCTTGAGCTACGGATTTGAATGAGATGAGAAAGCAGTCAACTAGCATGATCAAATTCCAGTTTTAACCGGTTTCTATATTTCTCTTTGGCTGCTATCTAGAAAAAAAAAGACATCAGGAGAAGGGAAGATATAAAACCAGATAGAATCAGGAAGAATGAATTATGGCAATGTTGTATAGCAATTTCCAACAAACTGAAACATTTAACCCTGGAAAAAACTCATAAGACATACGACCTTCTAAAGCATTGGTTCTCAATCTGTGGGTCACAACCCCTTTGAGGTGAACAATATTTCCACAGGGGTCTGCTAAGACCATCAGAGAACACAGATATTTACATTATAATTCTACAGTAGCAAAATTACAGTAGTGAAGTAACAACAAAAATAATTTTATTGTTGGAAGTCACCACATCAATGAGAAACTGCATTAAAGAGTCATAGCATTTGGAAGGTTGAGAACCACTCTTTTAAAGGGAAGTTTGTGAAGAGTCAACAAGTAAACAACTCATAAGTCTTATGAAGTCCCTGAAATTTACCAGATGTACAAGGCCCATTCCTCCACAATGTTATAGTTAGTAAGAACTGATGAGAAAAGACCCTGATATGTCAAGCTGCCAGGAAATTGTGCAAAGAGCTCCAAAGCCCCAGCTTCATAAGTTCATCCATACAAAGGTAGGCTCTGGTGATGTAGCTACCTTTGAGACATTCATGGACCTAAAAGTAAATCCCTCACCCATATGTGATAGTATGAATGTAAATGGGCCTCCATAAGCTCATAAGTGATAGCATTATTAGGAGGGGTGGCTTTGCTGAAGTAGGTATGGCCTTATTGGAGGAAGTGTGTCACTGTGGGGGTGAGCTTTGAGGTCTCATATATGCTCAAAGCACACCCAGTATCTCAGGCCACTTCCTGTTACCTGCGGATCAAGATGTAAGAACCCTCAACTCCTTCTCCAGCACCTTGTCTGCCAGCATGCTGTCTTGCTTCCTATCATGATAATAATGAACTAAATATCTGAACTGTAAGCAAGCCACCCCAATTAAATATTTTCCTTTATTAGAGTTGCTATAATCATGGTGTCTCTTCATAGCAATAAAGACCCTAAGATGCCATACTCCTATAAGAAAAATTTTAGAGGCCCTAAGACCCCAGGCCTTAATGCCCTACTTACAGTTTCCTACACTTGTCCATCTTTGTTCAAAAAAGTGACCTCATTATGATGGAGGAAAGTCCCATTGACCCCACAGGCACAAATCTTAGAGTTGGCTTTTAAGGTGTACCGTGCAAGGAATGACAAAGCCTGCAATCATCACTCTCACTTGCTAGCCCTGGCCCTCTAATCAACCGAGGCGACAAACCACACAATCCATGCTCTCTGTGCTTGCCCTCTTGACCCCAGGGCTCAAAAACCACCAGGCCCATGTTTCAAATGTGGTAGAGCTGGTCACTGAGCCCTAGCATACCCTAATCCTCATCTTGGTCCCACAAGACCTTGTTCAAGATGGCATAGGGAAGGACATTGGGCAGTCAATTTTTCTCATGAACATGGTGGCTTTGAGACATCAAAGACAGAAAATTCCCAAGTTGACCTTCTAGGTCTGGCCATGGATGAGTGAGGCTGCCCAGGCTCTTTTACCCAACCACAACTGTCATCTGTAACATGTAAACATCATGGTATCAGGACAGCCCATCTCCTTTCTCTTGGACACCAGAGCCACATACTTGGTACTGAGGGAATTCTGGGGCCTACTTCTCCTTAGAGTTTCCCAATTGTTGGGGTAGGAGGACAGCCTCAGCAGACCCCACCACTTAACTGTTTTTAGGGGTATTTATCTCACTCATTCATTTTTAGTCATGCCAACCTGCCTGGTACCTCTTATGGGAAGAGATTTTTTAGCAAAAGTAGAAGCTTCCATTTTGTTTGCTCCTTTCATTCACCCTTACCTCAGACTCACCAACAGCTCCCCTCCTCCTCCTTCTAGCCTCCCAACCTCCCAGATCCAATATGTCTTTTCTTCTACCAGCCTCTCAAGTAAACCCCCAAGTATGGCACACCCAACACTCCTCTGATGCTAAACACCATTTCCCCATCATTATCCAATTACAAGATCCTACTAAGTACATTACCCAAGCTCAGTAACCCCTCTCTCTCCAAAGCCTTAGGGGACTTAAGCCTATTATCTCTGCCCTTTTAAGAAAAAGGCTACATTGCCCCACTTCTCCCTTTAACAGCCCTATACTTGCTGTTTTTTTTTTTTTTTTTTTTTTTAAAAAAAAAAACCTACTGGAACCTATTGCCTGGTTCAAAGCCTCTGGCTCATAAACTCTGCAGTGGTCCCTCATCATCCGGCAGTGCCTAATCCTTTACACCTCTTTCCACTATCCCCCCAGCAACCTCCTACCTCTCAGTTCTAGATCTCAAGGATGCTTTTTCTCTTTTCCTCTCAGCTCTCAATCTCAAAATATCTTTGCCTTCACCGAGCTGACCAAACAGCTAGAACAGCAGCATTCCAGAGCCCAAACCTACCTCAATCACCTTAGAATTTCACAGAGAACAGCCCACGTTCTCACAGACAACCCCTGACACCCAGCAAATTCTGTCCTACCTATATCAGCTCTTTCATCCTAATAGCAAAGCTCTGTTTCATTTTGTCAAGGCTCACCTTTAACCTACTCCTGATGACCTGTAACTCCCACTGCTGCCAAGCTCGAGGGACTTTCTCATTGGATCCACCTGTCTCACCGTAAACTCTTCCAGCTCAAGATACCCCCTTGTGTAAAGTACTCCAACAGGGCCCTGTTTCCCCTTAAGTTCCAGAGGACACCAATATCAGTCACTTTTTCTCCAGTTCCAGAAAAATGAAAGTTTCATCGTTGTACTCAACCCTCCTGTGCCAAAAACTCCACATGCTTTCCCTCTTCCTCTTTCTCCTGTCTGCTTTACCAACTTCTCTAGATCTCCAATGTTATACTTAAATTTCCAGTTGTTATTACAGGCACTATCATTCAACATAGAACTAGAGGTACAAGGATTGCCAAAAGCCCAGGTGGTAAAAACCAATAATGAGTTTGGGAACATTCATAGCCCCAGACTCCAAAAACTCACAAAACAGACTTTAACATAACAGGTTTATCACTGACTGCAGTGAATGCCAGAAATATGAATGGGAAACTTGCAAGACCCTGCCGTTAGATGAAGAGCTGATAGAAAGCAATAGCAGCTAAAAGAAGAACAATTAGTCTTCTCCAGCCATGGGCCCTCTGATAGATTATCCATCTACTCTGGCGGTTATCAGTAAACACATAAACAGATAAGCAACACTAAATTGACCCAGCAGGTTGTATTTATATGAAGATGTGTGTGTGTGTGTGTGTGTGTGTGTGTGTGTGTGTAACAGAAATGAAGATAAGGTCGTTAAAATAAGAGGAGTTTGTCAGGGGGAAGTGAGAGGAGTTGGGAAGGATAGAGGTACATATGTATGAGTACTCAAGAATGTTTTCAAAAATTACACATGAAAATAATAAAAAAATAAATGTCTCCACAAAAAAAAAGAAAGAAAAAATGAGAATCCTTAAGGAGTTCTACTATAAGTGGATGGTGTGGAGGTCCTTCTGTCTTTGTGTTGCTTTCATTGGTTAATAAAGAAACTGATTTGGGACCTTGAGAGGGCAGAACTTAGGTAAGTGGGGAAAATTAAATGGAATGCTGGGAGGAAGAAGGCAAAGTCAGGGAGACGCCATGGACCCGCCACCAGAGATAGACATGCTGAGACTTTGCTGGTAGGCCATGACCTCATGGTGATATACAGATTAATAGAAATGGGTTAAGCTTATGTAAGAGTTAGCCAATAAGAAGTTAGAGCTAATGGGCCATGCAGTGATTTAATTAATACAGTTTTGTTGTTATTATTTTGGGGCTAAACTAGCCAGGCAGCCAGGATGAACAAGCAGCCTTTCTTGCAACAACTGGAAACACATATGTATAACTTATGTAGCTTAAAAGGGATATGGGACTAAAAGTGTATGTTTAATTTTAAGAAAATTATACTTTGTTCACATAGTGGAATTGATATAATAAAAAAAGGAGTCTACCTCCACATAGAGACATGACATATCTCCTTCTCTAGAATTTAACCTAAATGGGCAAGACAGACCTGACTAAGGAATCATCCCTCAATGTTGGGGAGATAGCTTGTTGGTTCCCAGCTGCTAAGACCCAAAATAATCATACAGAAACTGTATTAATTAAATACAGGCTAATTAGGCCTATTAGCTCTAACTTCTCATTGGCTAACTTTCCATCCCCATTAATCTGTGTATCACACGTGGCAGTGGCTTAACAGGTAAAGTTTCGTCCATCTTCAGCAGGGCTACACAGCTTCTCTCTTTGTTCTGCCTCCCTCTCTCCCAAAATTCAGCTTAGTTTTCCCCACCTGGCTCTGTTCCCCTATAGCTCCGCTATAGGTTGAAAGCAGTTCCTTTATTTATCAATGGTAATTACAGCATACAGAGGGAAATCCCACATCACCTCCCCTTTTCCATTTAAATAAAAAAGGAAGGTTCTAACTTTAACATAGTAAAATTAAATATAACAAATCAGGGACTACCCCTATGAAGCTCTTTTTCCTTCCAAGAATTCTCACCTCTAGCTCAGTCCTTATAAAACATCGTGAAGTTTAACTGGGTTGTCTAACCTTTCTGAGTCCTCAAAAGGGTGTAACCTTCCTTCGTTTTCCTTCTTTTCTATCTTTTTCTTTCAGATGCTGGCCATAGCCTAAGTAAGCTTTTAAACTACCTAATACTCTGGGTGTTCATACAGCTCTGAAACTCTCCCTCCCCATGTGGCTGCCTGCCATATGTCACTAACATTCATGCCAACTTACCTCAAATAGCATAGGTTGGGTTTGTGTTCATTTGTTTGACTGGCTTGTTGGTTAATTGGTTTGTTTTATGTGAGCTTCCTTCCTTCCTCCCTCCCTTCCTTCGTTCCTTCTTTCCTTCTTTCCTTCCTTTCTTTCTCCTCTGAATATCTGTGAGATTTACACTTTCTTGCCCCAAGGATTTTTTCTCTAATAAATTACCCCTGAGATTCCATTTTATTTTGTTCTTAAAATCTTACAATTTTATTAATGAGAATAATAACTCCAAAAGAAGACCTCCATTTCCACAATAACACATAGTGGTTTTATTGGAATTCCCCAAGAATTCAGATTGCATTTCTTTTCTACTTTTCAATTACTTTAATCTGCAAAGAAAATGAATCCATTCCAGCACCCCTGACTGGCATCAGAATGATCCTAAGATAATTTCTGTTACAAGAGAGAAAAGAAACAATTGCAATAACAATGCCTTTAAATAAGACTACAGTTTTAGATTCAGTGAAGCAGAGACCTGATGACTACTATGAAATATGAAGTTTATTGCAGATATTAGAACTTGTCTGGGAAATGCTACAGAAGCAAAGGTCTTCAAAATGATTTTATATGGCCATAATAGAAATAAGAGTTGCCACCAGTTTGCCTAGCAAATCTAGGTAAATAATTTCAGCTTACAGGAAAATTTACGAGGCTAAGAATATTTATTCAGCACATTTGGACCATAATGAGGAAGTCATGGCAAGATCTAAATGGTGTTGTTGCTCTTGTGTAGTTACCACCTATGTAGGCTCACAGTCAAACACCCTGCACCCTGTCGTAGACCTGGAGTCACCATTGAACAGCATGACCAGCAGATTGTAAGGTGTTGGGCCAAAATTTTCTCAGGGCCTGTACTTCAAGGTCTATAGTACAGACAAAAAGAAGCCTGGCTCAAGTTCAGGGCCTAGACTTTGATGACTGTAGGACAGAAAAGCCTGGCTTGAGTTTTAGTGAGGATGAGACAGCAAAAATAGGTAAATGCCCCTTCAGTCAGGGGGAAGGTTTGGCTGCCTCTCATTGGCTGGAGGTACCCTCACATCCACAGGATGTCGCTTACCCTTTATAAGCCGACACTCCCAGTAATAAATGGAGTTCCTGCTTTGCCTCGACTCCCTATCGCGTCTGATTGTCCTGCATAGTGGTACTGCAGAATGGGTGTCTTGCATCACGGGGCTACAAAATGGGTGTGTAGTTCAGTCATCTTTCCCTGAGGAATAAGGGGGCTCAAAGAATCCTAGCAGTAAGGCAAGCTAGACACAGAGTAGGATAAGTGTGATCTGCCAGATACCGGGAATGTTACAGCCTTCTAAAAGGTTGGCCACTAAGGCACTCTACCACCTAAATTTTGCGCAAGCTCATCTCTCTGTTGCTTATCATATGCTCCTAACTATACCAGAGGTTACAGAAAATGTAGTTCATAGCTGACACTAGCACAAATCAAAACTTCTTTCCTTTCCATTTAACATCCACAGGTAGCTTTTAACCAACCTTAATTTTCAAGTAAAGATATTTGTAAAAATGATGCCTCTAGCTATTATAATGAAATAATCACACAAACAGAAACTGTTTACTGTCTCCCCAAAAGACATAGACACTTAATCCATCTTTGGTGGCGCTCATTCCCCCTGCACACAGTCATTCTGATTTTGTTATCTTACGACAAACGATAATGATATAGAAAACTAACATTGTCCATCTCATATTGCTGAAATAATAGAAGGAAATTGAAATTTAAAAATTAGGTGGTTCATACAGAAATACACATTACTACTAACTCTACAACTCATCCGCAGTCAGTTATTTAAAGCATCTTTCTTTCACTCCCTATTTTACACACATACAACACCTTCTGCGAATCATTGTTCTTTGCCTAGAAGGGACACAAATCTTCCTTTCTGGCAGTCAGGATTGGTGAATTTGTTTCTATTTCTTTTGTCAGAAAACATGTAAGTAATAGTGCCCCCAGAGGGTACCTCAGGAGTTCTCTGGCTCAATTGTGTAAGTTTTAATCTCATGATAGGATTACTCACTCCAGAAAAGTAACCACGTATTTTTTACATGCAGGTTCACTGGCATGAGAAACACTAAGTTGCCAAGTGACTGGCAATAAATAAATTATAAGTTCAATGAGAGAAACTGTATTATACACACATCTTCAAATCAAAGCTAATTCCAACCTAAAAGATACTGCTCTTGCCCCAAAACATAGCTACCCAGACGGTGTTTTGGTTGAGTCTAAAAAGGCCATTTCTTCCTTTCTAGCATACCACCTACTATAAGGTTAAGAACATGGTAACAAGATGATGACTATGAACTCATTTTTTGTAAAACCAGTTACCCTGACAAAATTAATGCTGTGTAGAAACCATGACAGTAAAATCAGAATTCTGTAAATATAAAAATAAAAAAGAATTCTATAAATCTGTGGGTGGTGAGTTCTCACAAGAAATATAAGACAAATTCACATACAAAGTATCTAATCCAGTAAGAAGAAAGATATACTTTTTCAAAGATAGAGATGGATATAGCATCATCAACCAAGTGATTACCTGGTTTCCCAGGAAGCAGTGATGCATCAGGAGCTCAGGAACAACCTCTTCTATTGGAATATTTGGTACTCAGCAGTGGCTATAGGCAAATCAACCTTGGTGAGTATAAGCAAATGTGACTGAGCCAATGCATAACTTCAAATTTTGCTGGCCCCTCCATAAGCACTTCTTTTAGTGAAAATGGCAAGAGTATCTGGAAATAACTACTAACTAAAATCTACAAAATAAACTATTTCATTCATCTAATCATGGAAATCTGTACAGAGAGTGTTCTTGGTCAACTTCATGGAGCACACTTGTTTTGAGATTGTGTACTCTTTCATTGAGATCTCTCCATATGAATCTATCCACATACCTCTTCCAAGATCTCGATTACTGACTTTCTAATTATGCTCCTCCCAAACTCCTGCCTACCAAGTAGAACTATTATCTGTTTACAATGAATTATTATAGCTGTATCTATTTCAGACTACCTTTCCTTCCTAGAAAACTGTAAAAAGCATAAAAATAGCATAAAAATTTATATCCCTGCAGGAACTGTTCTCCACCATAATTTGTCATTATTACACTAGGGTTCTGGTACTATCTGATTAGTTTCAGATTATACAGTTATATTATTTAGAAACAATTGTAAAAAGTCCATAACTTTTTCCTATCCTATTCATAGAATACTGGGAGAAATTCCCATGACACTGTAAGTACAGAGTAGGAAGAAGATACTATAACAAGAGTGTTGACCACAGGCATCTGAAACCCTTCCCCGTGCATCTCATTTGAGACTTCAAGGTATCCTCAAGCCTGATTTTAGATACATCACCTACACTTGATATTAGAATGCTTCTAAACATATCCAATCTTTTCACTAAGTCAGAGAACAAAAAGATCATGATAGTTTTCTTGGTGATCCGTAATCTAGTATAGAGTTCAATAATAGCCATAAATTGTTTTTTAAAAGGATACTAGTCATCTTCCAAAAGTGGCACCTCTTATTTCAAACTTTTAAATGTCAATGATACTATTCACCCATAGCACCCCCATAGAGATCATTGTGCCATCAACCAACAACAGATGGATTTGTTAAGTTGTACAGTTTAGTGTGAATCCATCACTGTCTATTGAGTGTCTTTTGTTCTGAGATGCTCCAAAACTAATAGATTTTTAATTGAATTGAATGGTAAACCTGGGTATCATGTCAAAATGAATAATTTACTTTTCAAATTCAATATCACTATTATTGCCAGAGGTGTGCTCACAATGCATCCTTAGTTTGTAAGGAATACAACATAACACTAGAAATTTTATTTTGAAAAAATTATTACACAGTAGAAGGCCTCTACATTTTGGAGCAAAGGTCTTTCCAACCTTCTGCCTTGAGCATGTTTTACCAAGTTGCTACACTAGTCAAATTAGTATAATATCATTAATTAGTGGAGCAGCATGGAATCAAGAAGTAATCAAGGCCCCCGTGGACAAGATTATAACAGAGAATTGGAGAGGAATTTTAACTCTGAGAAAGACACTGAAGAGCTATTCTGAGTTCTTTCATTGAAAGCAAACTTCATCTGATGATGTTTATTAACAGGGATAGAGAAAAACCCTTCACATCAATCACTGTGTCCTTTGGGATTTAACTCGGGAAAGAGAGCCAGTGGGAGATACAAATTAAGAAAGTGGCTTATAGAATTGTAGGAGCTACTAGGGAAGTGGGAAATTCATGGGGCAGACAGGCTGTATGGAAGGGCAGGCTTACATGGCCTTGCATCTGTGCTTGCTGTCTCAAGAAAGAATTCATTCTTTGCATAAGTATGACTCCAGCAACTCTAAATTCCCAATGAAGAAATAGCCATTAGACAGGCTTGGACCACTTTGAGATGGGCTCAAGACAAAATTCTGTTTCTTGTCTCTTTAACCTGAGATAGTTTAAGTCATCAATAATTAGTATCTATTCAGAGCCAAAGCAATTAACTAGCTTGATATCTTTCCTTCCCCCATTGCAGTCACCCATGTCAGTAACTGAGCGTTTCTTTAAAGAAAAAAGAAAGGCTTGTGATATCATTCGTGACTGGGTAGCAGAACTCTTCCTCAGAGGAATCCAGTCTCCCTTCTACCTCCGAGGTTCTCTTCCTGTGAACTGGTTCCATCTGGGAATCTGGGAAGTTCTTTCAGGTTCTCTTTCTGTAAAATGGTTCCATCCGGGAAGTCGTTTCAGCTTCAGACAGGACGAGGAGGAGCAATCTTCTCACTTCTGATTTCCCACTAAGTTCCATCTCTTTAAGTTCTACTACCTCTCAGGATCACCTCACTGTTGATGGGGTTTCCAACACAAACTCTTGAAGTGTGAACTCAAAACAGTACCAGTTCATTTATTTCAATTCTAAGACACCAAGGCCAATTAGCCAACATCAAAAATATCAGCTCATTAACTTATTTGGATCCCTATTTTATCACTACGGTTTATAATAATCACCAGGGCCACTTTGTCTTGTCTGCCCAAATGACCAGTGGCCCTTCCCGTTATCCTTATTAAATTCCCATTATCTCCACTGAGTTCCGATCAGGGTCCCCGAATTTCCTATTACTTCCCACTGAATTCAGAGAATTTATTTCTACTTCAGTACTTCCTCTCTATTCTCTGACCTGCAGAGATGATCCACCGCAGAGCTTTTCAGAGGTATTGTTAGGTCCTTGCTAACAAATTCTCAGTGCCCTAGTGTCTTAGTTTTGGCTAATGTTTAAAAAAATTACCTTGTCTATGGTAAATTTTTATATTTATTATTATTATTGTGTGTGTGTGTGTGCGTCATGCCTCAAAACAAGCATGGGAGTCAGAAAACAACTTGTAGGAATATACACTCCTCTTCTACATTGTGAGTTCCAGAGACACACAGAGGCTTCAAATTTATTTCTGCATGTCATAAGATAAACTAATCTTTTGTACATGTGCACTTTTCCACATATTATTCTATGTTCATACATGGCTATCCCCTTTTACTTAGCTGTGAGAATGCCTACTTGTCTTTAGTGCCTTACGTAATACATATCACTTCTATTATGTCTTACTAAGGTTTTCCAAAGGAAAAACAATTGCTACCTCCTATAGACCCTACATTTTCCGTTGAAGTGATATCATTCAAGTATTGATTTGCAGTGCTGTACCAGAATACCTGGATTTGGGGATTTACAAACAATGAGGTTTCTTTTTTCAGAGTGTGGAAACTGGAGAGTTGAAAGTGTAGGGGCCTGTGGATCCAGCGCAAGACAAGGATGCTCTTTCTGGTCTGCAGAAAGCTATTCTCTCCGTGCACCTTACCGTTTATCCTACCACTTCTAAGGCTTGGGGGAAATCACAGAAGAGTAGAAAGAATCATAAGACCTGAAAGTTAAAAAGAATGGCTGCAAAATGCTCCCTTCTGGGCTTGACACAGCCTTGCAATCATGAACTCACTGCAGCTAAAGTTCTGTGGATTAGCCCCGACCCAAATGGGGCCTGTTAATAGTCAATTGTGGGACATTACCTCTTAACGCTGAACTACTTGTTCCCAGCAGACGCTAAGAGAAGTACAGTGGGTCCACTAAGTTCTGACGGATATTTCTAAACTTGTAGTCAGAAATGCATACGGCCCTGGTTAAAATGAGTAGGTCACAAAAGAAAACAGAAAGACCTTACTGTAAGAGATTTGTAAGGAAGAGGAGGAGATGGAGAGAGAGAAGGTTAAGAGAGGGTTAAGGGGTGATAGTGAGCAAAGACACTATACACATGCACGAAAATGTCAAAGTACAAACTTCACTAGGGAAAAAAATGCTACAAACTTATCATATTTATAAAAATGCTAAGAACGTATCTTCTTTATAAAAATCCAGATATATGATACATAACCCACATACAGTAAATAAAAAGTATCAAATTTCAAAGAAAGGGTGTAGTAACAAAAAAGGACTAACCTCCCTGAAGGGGTGGTAAAGAAAAAGTAGATAAGAAACACTGCCCTACGCTGACATCGTATCTGTACACAAGAAAGTTTGGTTCTTCTTATTGTCTCTTGTATTTGTTCACTCTCTTGTTCCACTAAACCATATGCCTTACTGATCAAATTGAAGTCTCATTTGCAGCCTAGCCTCTCAGGTAGATGGTAGATGCTTAACTACCTTTTGCATGAACTAATGAACAAGTCATAGGAATGATGGTTTCCAAACCCAGGATGAGTTCATCTGTCTAGGAAGACAATTCCTGTACAACACTTATTTCCAACTCAGCGAATCAGAATTTCTGGGCCTAGAAGTGTTACCTTCTCAATTGTCAGTCCCAGACCCTTCTTCTTCAGCCCAGGAAGCTTTGGGAGAGATGCAGCTGAGGGGACAGAAGGCTCATGAAACCCCCATTCCTGAGTAAATGATGCTTAGGGGGAGTTCCCAGGAAGAGCAGATGGACCGACTGCTCTCCCCTGTAACCCATACAGGGTTTAATTTGGGTCCTTTTAGAACAGAACCACTTAAAAACATCACTGAACTGAACTTCAAGTCATCACTGAACTGCAAAAAGCCACAACCAAAATTACTTTCCAGGTGAGAAATGGCTGAAATCCAAAGACTACACCCTCACAGAGAGAATGTGTCCAAGAGAGAAACGGGGCGAGGGAGAAGCAGAAACATTCTTATCAAATTGGGTTTTCTGTATCCCAAAGGCAGTGTTATTTTTGACAGGGTTCAATACAAAATACTTCCACAAATGAAAACGTCTGATTTCTAGCACTGCCTCTGCCCACAGTCTGTGGTAGGGAAACATCAAAAAGCCACTGGATGCTCATTAAAGGCTGCCCTTGAAAATAAGGCACCGCGCTCTCCACCAGCCCACAGTAAATAGAAAGAGCGAGTAAAGTCTTCAAGGGCTTTAGAACCACACAGTTATCCAGCCAGCCCGCTGCTGGCTGCCAACAGCAACCGTCTCTCAAACGGGAATGTGCACTTGGCCTCAAATAAAGAGAGTCTGTGTACCTGATGCAGCAGATGATAATACAGCACAAATCAGCTCCGGTGGAGGCGGCTTTTCTTTCTCAGGGAAGCTGGGCTGGGGATTCATAGGTGGAAAGCAATTAACCTTTTAATATAAACATGGAGAGCCGAGCTAGAAATTACCTAAGGAGGAGCTGATTTCGTTGTCGTGTCAAATGAGACACGCCACTGAATGATCACCAGCCTCTCTGTGTAGGGGAGAGGAAGGATCCCTCGGGACATGCCAGGAGTCTTTGCAGGTCTATGCTCTCCTCAGAGCAAGCAGCTCAGCCTCCGTGCCTGCAGCCTGTGTTCCACAGCAGCTTGAGACATACAGGCCACCCCCGCAGGTGAAGCAGGACTCAGATGAGGAGAGATCCTTAGGTCTTAAGCAGGTCTGTAAATGTGATTAGACTCTCCAAGAAGCATAGAGCCTCTTGGTTGGGAAACCAGGTTGCAATATCAAAGGAAATACTTAAATTAAGATGTGGCTAGCAAAATATTCGCTCCTTTGCTCAGTCAGACTATCCAAGATCAGATCTGGGTTAAGAATATAATTACCAGGGGATTAAAAAATACTGGTTCTTGGTCTTTGGTAGTTCACAGTCTAGTGGATTGCAGGTGTATACAAGAAACAAACTTACATCAATATTCTTTTGAATCAAATAGGGAAGAATAAAGAAATGAAAGTGCGAAAATAAGAAGGAGATCTTTGTTACTTTCAAAAGATTGTGTTCTGTACTTTCCTTCAAAGCTGTTCCCAACTGAATTTCAAGTAGTCTGCAGACATGGGGCAAAGAGTACCTAATCTCATGGTCTGCATTCCTCTGAGAAGGGATCTAGGAGGAGGATGTTCTCCTGGGTATTTCAGGAGAAAGTCAGTACATGGGAGAAGAGAAGCTGTCTCTTTTCTATGAGAGTTCAGAGACTCGATGTTATACCCCAAGACATTCTCGGAGGTGATGGGAGAAGCTATGACTCCTGAGTGGAATTGCTCAGAAGCCGTGTTGCAGGGAGAAACTAAATTGAGGAAGTAGCCTCTTTCACGGGGAACAGATGGCTTAGATGCAGTGAATATCCAGGATAAGCAATGCTAGGAGCACCTACGGCAGCCTCCTGGGACTCATCCTGTAGCTGTGAGCAGGAAACAGTGTCTGGGAGCCAGCAGGAGCTTCTGTAAAATCCCTCCTAAGCTCCCTGATGTGGCCCCAGCAGTTGTAATTGGACAGGTAGATGCTGGTGAGACAGACACAAAAGGATTCAGATTTAGCACAGTACTACATACGTGACTTCTGTCACACAGTGGTAGATTTCCTGCATGTATGCAAACCTTTAAAACAACTGTATGATAGTTATCATTCAATAGAGGGGTTTGCTTATATGTGTTCTCATGCACACTTCCTAGTCTCCTTCTCCCTCCACATTCAATTAGAGTCAAAGCCTTGATATTAGTTATCACACATCTCAAATACCTTTTACAGGGTAGGTGGCTATAAAAACTACCAGATCTGTGAGCACCTATGGTCTGAAACTGTTAAGAAGCAACCTAGGGTACTAAGCCATGCAATGCATCCCACAAGGTACATGCGTTTACTCTTCCTTTCTATGGATTCCAAGAGTCCCTTATGAACAGAACCTAAATAAAAATTGTTCAACTCTTCTTGTCCCCTCACTTTTTTATGGTTCTGTTTTACTGCCTGGCATATTTGCTCAGTACCTTGTGGTCTGTGTCATTGTTATTCTAATATAACTAAGGTCTGAGTTTGAACTTCATATGCTATTAGGAATGTACTTCTTGCTGCAATCATATTTGATATTCTTCTAACAAGTGTGAGGCCTATAATACAGAGGATTATAGACATTATCAAATTCCTTTGAAGATTGCATTTCTATTATTCACATTTACCAGGAAAGTACCTTGCCGCACAGATCCTAGAGCTTACACGGAGGTGGTTATTACCAAAGGCTGGAACATTGCATAAAGTGAAAATACCAATTTGCAGTTGATTTCCAGTCGTTGTTTCATGTTTCTCTATTTGATGTCTGAAAATAAAATGTATTTCTCTGTCCTGTGAATGAGATGTGTGGATGGGATGATGATAAGGGAGGTAAACACCAGATAAGTTATTACCAAATAGCAGAAAGAAAACAAGACACCTTTTTAGGAATGGCTATGAAAAGAAAACCATCTGTCTTTAGAAAATGGTGATGTACCAATGTACCAGGTCATAATAAGATTATAGGACCAATGTCTCATTCTGGAATTGATGTTTGACTTTCTTTTGAAACCTGAAAGTCAATTCAATGAACAAAGTGATACGATCTAGTAGCCTTTGATGCAGTTGCAAGAAGTTCTTAGACGGGGCAATAATGCAAAGGGGACTAGACTCAGGGGAAGAACAAGCGTGGTCTTTTAAAGCTACTCAACCCCAAACTCTCTGGGTCCTCTGCCAGCAAATACTCCACCTGCCTTGGCATGAACATGGCCCTGGTAGCTAGTGCGAGGAGAGAAAAGATGGAAATCACATAAAGGTTTGGTTAGACAAACAATCATATCACATAGTAGGCATCTAGTGGCCGCAAGGTTTAGAATCCGACCTCAGCTAGTGTTTAGAGCAATCACATAGCTGCTCCCAGCCATCATCTCCCAACCACGGGCCCAGTCTGTTCCCTTTTTTATAGTGTGCTTTCCTGCCTGTCAGTGTAGTCATACGCATAATTCACTCCAGTACATGAAGAGATGCACATATTGAAACATATTAAATATGCTTCATAAATGCTTATATCTCATTGGTGATATCGATAAACATTTAGATATCCATCTCAAAAGATATCCATGGTTATAACAGAAGGCTTTAAATGGCAGCTAATATGAATCGCAGTCTTTCAGTAATGTTGGAGATTCTGCTGTATAACTTTTTTTTGTCTTTTTTTTTTTTTTTTTGGCTAATCTGACATCTACAACTGTGCCTACAAGGGACCAACAGATACTGATCAAGATCAAAGGAGCAATGCAGAAGAAACATGGGATTTTTCAGACAGATTACCTGAATTAAAACTTGAACTTACTTTAAATCTTCTTTTCCTTAAAATTAGGATTCTATTCCCTTCTTGGCTCCACTGTTCTCTTAAGAGGCTCTCCTGACAATAACAGACGCTATTTCAGTAGGAGTAATGCTATCATTAAAACTGGCTTCAGTAGCAGGGATGGTGACAATAACATGTGGAAATTACATTGGCTATAAATAGTACAATAGAACTAATTCTTCAATTCAGTTCAATTCTCTAGGTAGGCATATAATTGGCTAGACATACAGAAAGAAGACAGAGACCAAACTCCTGGGAGCAGCAACTGGAAAATCAGTCGATAGCGTAATGTTTAAGCATTTAGATTTACATCAATGTTTTCTTCTTATTTCTTGTCATGGTAAAAAAAATCTGATTCTCAAAGATTATCCCCTCTTCCACACATCCCTGTCTCTTGTCACCTACATCAGAACAAGTTTCTTACCCTGGATAACTTTTACTTCCTTTCTCGATAACGTAGCTTCTTCCAAGTTAACAAAGAACTCATTGATTCACCTGCTATACACCAAGCACTACATGAAACCTTGGATTTCCAAGATAAAAGAGACTCTCCTCTCAAAGAATTTCCCCCTTTTTCTTGGAAAATAATTTTTTAAAAATCTCCAAAGGGACCACTTTGAAGATCGCTATAAGCTTACTTTGTGACTAAAGTCTCAGTTTGAGGTATAAATTCTCATACCTAAAACTTTCCCTCAGGAATCAGCAAAAGTGTGAAGGTACACATCAAGAGAACAAACACATAAGACAAAATGCTTCCAACAGCTGAATGCTATCAGTGTATATGCATTATATTAACACTTCCTTACTACTTTATCTCTGCGGAACTTCATTATTAAAAAAATGAAAGAAAAACAGAACAAAACTTTTAATGGAGTTGACTACTGGCTCCAAAAGAGTATGACAGGAGAGACTGGAAAAGTTATCAAGTTTTCTCAATCTCAGTTTTATGATTTCTAAAATTAAAATAAACATTTTACATACCAAAATGGGCTACTGTGGCCATTAAGCAAGACATACTCACTTTTTATTTCAAGTTTTATTTTGGTCTGTTGTTTCATCAGAATTTTTATTTACTGAATTCTATATACATATCCTGAATTGTTTTCCTTATTTCATTCAACTCCTTAAGTTGGCGTTTATTAGACTCCATTTTGGCATTTATTTATATTATTTTTGATTTTGTTGTACATATTAATAATTGCTATTTTCAGTTCATTGTCATATGTGTTATGTAAGTTGCTTATGGTGTTGGATAGTTTTATGTCAACTTGATACAAGCTAGAGTTATCTGAAAGAGTTAAAGCTCAACTGAGAAAATATCTCCAAAAGGTCAGGCTGTAGCAAGTATGTAGGGCATTTTATTAATTAGCGAGTAACTGGGGAGAACCATCCTTTGTGGAACCCTTGGGCATGTGGTCCTGGATTCTATGACACTAGCAAGAACTCCTCGTAATGGAGGATGCAGAGACTAAACCAGCCATCTTCTGGACCAAACCCACAACCTATCCTGCCTGCAAGATGCTCTGGGGCAATGGTGGCTCAGAATTTATGGGAGTGGCCATTCAATGACATGTCCAACTTGAAGCCCAGGCTACAATAGGAGTCCATGCCCCACATCCCTAGATAGACAGAATCTGGAAGTTAGATGGCTCTGAGACCTAGGGTAGATCCAAACTTGACTAAAGCAAAAAAGTCAAATGAAATAGTTCCTAATGCTATACTCATAGAATTGGTACCTAGCCCAATTGCTATCATACAGGCTTCCTCCAGCAGCAGATAGAAATGAACACAAAGACCCACAGCCAAACATTAGGCAGAGCTAATGAACTCTGTAGAAGAATAGGTTGGGGAGGATTGTATGATCCAGAGGAATCAAGGACACCAGAAGAACATGGCCACAGAATCTATTGAGTATGGCTCAAAGGAGCTCACAGAGATTGAAACGGCAATCACAGAACCTGTATGGGTCAATGGTAGATCCTCTGCATACATGCTGTGGTTCTTTAGCTTGGAATTTTTGTTAGACTCCTAACAATGGGCATAGTGGTGTATCCAACTCCTTTGCTTGCTTGTGAGAACTCTTTCTTCATACTGGGTTGCCTCATCCAGGCTTGATTTGAGAGGTTATGCCTAATCTTATTGCCATCAAGGTGATGCCTGCTCTTTTCTAAATGGAAATGGAAAAGGATTGGATCTGCAGAAGAGGAGAGCTGGTGAGGGAGACTGTGAGGAGGGTAGGGAGGGAAGGCTTTAATTGGAATGTATTATATGAGAAACAAATAAATTTTAAAAAGGAAGGAAGGAAGAAATCAGGCTGAGAAATCCATGATAAGCAAGCTAGTAAGTAACAGTACATGGTCTCGGCATCAGTTCCTGGCTCTGAACCTGGCTTCTTTCAGTGAACTACAATGTGGAAGCATAAGCCAAATAAACCTTTCCTCCCCAAGTTGCTGCTGTGGAATATCTTTCTGTACATTGTGAATATGTATTGTCCTAATTGGTTGATAAATAAACCTGCTTTGGCCTATGACAAGGAAGAATAGAGCCAAGCAGGAAATCGAAGCAGAGATACAGGTAAAGTAGGGCAGAGTCTGGGAGACACCAACCAGTTGCTGAGGAAACAAGACATGTAAAAAAATGAGGTAATTGCCATGTGGCAATACATAGATTAATAGAAATGGGTTAATTTAAATGTAAGATCTAGCTAGTAATAAGCCTGAGCCATCAGTCAACCATTTATAAGTAATATAAAGCCTCTGAATGGTTATTCAGGAACGGGCAGGTGGGAGGGGAACTCCAGTTACAAGTTGCTTTTGGTAGTTGTGTTTCATTGTAGCAATGGAAAACTTAATAAGACACTTACCTCAGAGATCCTACGTGAATACTAATTTTTGGAGGAGACATATTGCCTTGACTTTTTTGTGTGTTATTTTTGTTTTTGCAACGGGACCTCAGCATCTGCAGTTGAATTGCTGTTGGGTCTTTTGGTATGGATATCTGTCACCTCCCACATTTGTGGAATGACCATTTTCATCTGTTATTATTCAAACTTGGCAGGTTTGGGATCAGCTGAGTGGAACTTGCTATTCAGTCTTGGAGTCACTTGGCATTAATGCGCAACATCACAGATGGTCCTAGCTGCAAGGTGCAGCTTCTGATCATGGTGAATAAGCCCTCCTTAAGGTTAGCAGGTTTTTATTGTGAAACACACAGAATACAGGTCCTCAGATGTCTATGGACTGGGGAGGTGGGACAGGACAGGACCTATAGAAAGCCAGCATGGCTTAGAATCCATTCCACAGATGGCTGTAATTTTAGGGACTTTGTGACTGAGGATAGCTTATGACCATTTAACTAGGTGCTACACATAAACCACGTGACAGTCTTGATACATAAAGATGCATAACACTTTAAGAAGTGTTAGACTAAAATGAAATTATCTTGTAAATAAGCCATTTCCATGAATGTGTCAAACTAAATTCCTAGAAAGTTCTTTGAGTACAGACTGTCTACAAATAATCTTTTTTTATTTAACAACTTTACTTCAAGCCTAAACTGACCGGCATACTAAGGGATTGGCATTGGTCAGAAAAAAAAAAATGTAGAAATGTGTTCAGAAATGTAGGCAAATCCTAAAAGCAAAGGCAATGCTCGGAGGACATATTTTAATGTCCAGTGGTTCTGATCATAAGTTTTAATGGATTCCAACTTTGCAGAAAATAGGAAATAAAGCCTGGGGCTTGCAGAGCACAGAATTCGATAGGAGAGGTCTAGTGCAATGGTGGAAGGCTTGCTGAGTTTGCTCAGTACCCTGGGTTCAGTCCCTAGTGCTACAGGACTAAGATTAATAACAGCAAAGTTTAGGTCAGAGACAACTGAGTGAATTTGAGCTTTCATTGCTAAGTGATCTAAAATAAAAGGCTACAAGGCAAAGTGAGGTGGGAAGACGTGCTTACCTCAAGAAGTTCAAACACACAAGCATTTACAATCGAATCTCATATCCAGTATGGCTACCGCAAGATAAAAATGACTGGAAGCTGAAACTCAGTGAGGAATTCTTGTAATGCATGCCTAAAGAAAACATATTCCTCCGTACATAAAGGAAAGCTCTTTACACACTAAAAATAGTCTCTAGACAAAATTTGCAGAGAATATAATTCACTATCAAATTTAGACATAATAGGTCCAAAAAGACATGAGTCACAGTCAACAGAAACAACAAACTAACAAAAACAGGCTCACAGAGCAGTAAGCTCATAAAACTAATTGTGCTAAAAAAGAATAAAAGACATATTTAAAGTTTAGCAATAGGATAAAACATCATAGAAATGTCCAACCTCCTAACATAACACAAACCTTTACTTCTAGAGATGAAAGGCTAATAAAATGAAAAATTAAAGTGCAGATTAAACAGCAGATGACACACAGTATATAAATAATTGGATGAGCTAATACAGCCACTTGAAGAAATTACTTATAATTTATTGCAAATCAAAGGTAGGAAGTGTGAATTTTCATGTGTTAAAAAATAAAATCAAGAAAAGTCTTAAAGAGAAAATGACTTTTCATTTCACTAAAAGAGAAAATGACTGGCATTATGTTGCAAGATATTCGATCGCAACGTGACACCCTGAGACTGAGTTAACCTTGAATCAGAAAGTGGAGCCAGCTACTAGCTGACCAGAATTAGCCATAGAGAAGCCAGAGATACAGAAAGAGACGACTCGCTGGAGAGAGTAAGGAGGGTCTTGGAGATTTCTTGTCTCCTCCGTCTGGAAATGTGGAGAGAAGGTCACTGGTTGTTCTTGTCAGGTTTTCACCCCAATATTTGATGCCTGAGTCTTTATTGATGACAGAACAACTTAGATAAACACAGCAGCATTTTCTCAGACTTGGTAAGACTAACTTCAGAAACTGATTTAGAAATGGCATATATTAAGCAAAAACAAGCGTGAAAAAAATCATGATTCAGCCACTGTAGACTACCACAGAGTGGAACTAACTAACCAACACAAGAGAAAAGACAAATTATATGAGGAAAAAAATCACAAAAAGAATCACAGACAATTTCAACAGTAATAATGGAAGCTGAAGGAAAATAAAATCATATTATTTAAATGATAAAAATAAATAAAGGTGATTGTAAAAATGAGAAAACCATTTCAATAAAAATTGAGTGTGCTTGCTGCCAAGAGAAACCATGAAGAAATTTCTGGTAAAGGAGCAACTTAAGAGAAAAGTTCTCAGAAGTAATGTTTCAGATTAAAAAAAAAAAAAAACGGTGTGCCAAAAAATATATATACCGAGTAAATGGGAAATGTGCTAATCAAAGTAATAATCTCTAGCTTTTTAAGAACACAAGTAAAACTATAGTGCTTCCTTGGCTTGGCCTAAGGCAATTATTGACATGCATGTCTTTTCAGACTGAAGATATTAACTTCAAACTCTCTATAAGACACTCACCCAACTCATCAAATAATTATGATCATTTTAGTACATTATCAGACATCTTACGCTGAGTAGCATTTACTGGTGGAATAATATAAAAAAGACAGATTTCTTTCGCTATGGTTATGTTCCACATAGTGGGTAACAAGCAGCTAACATTCTGAAATCATGCAGAGACGTGATAGAGATGACGTGGTTCAATTTGCGATCTAAAGAATAAACTGACGACTTGTGCACAAAACAAACAGGATAAAATCAGTTCCAATTTAAGACTGGGAGAGACGTTTAAAGTAAAACAAGAATTGTGCAAGTGTTAACAGGAATAAAGTAAACAAATTCAAGGTACATGTTTAAAGGTAGAACTAATTTGTTGTTAAACCAAATATGGAAAAAATCATAAGAAAGTAATATGTCTTTAAAACATCCAGAAAACAATGCAGTGGCAGGGGTAAGTTCTTATATATGAAGAAATGCCTCAAATGGAAAATTAAACTCTCTAATAAAAAACAGAGAGGATGAATGGATTGGAAATAGGATCAACATCTACTGCCTATACAAGTCTGATTCTAACTCTTGTGGCACATGAAAACTAAAAGTGAAGGCAAAAATAAAGGTATTCCATACAAATAAAAATTAAAATAGAGCAAGATCATCTATTTAATTATAATGAGAAAAAGAATCTTCAAACTAAACAGCAAATCAGTAATAAATGTCTAGAATAAAATAAATGAAAACATTTCAAATGAATAGACCAAAATTAAGTCTCAATGGAGCGATTTAAAAGGACAGAAGAAGCTCGTGAGAAAGAAAGAAAATAAAATCAGATTAGAAATAGAAAACAGGAAGAGTAGGAGCAAAAATCAATAAAACTAAGAGCTGGCTCTTGAAAATTATAAAGACAGTCAACAAACCCTCAGAGTAGTAAAATAGAGAGAAGACTCAGATAGACTCATAAATGAAAGTGGAAATTGTAACTGATGCTTCTGAAATTTAAAATAAAAGAGAATCATTACAGAATGTTATGAATAATTTTATGTTAATAAATTTAGAGTCTTAAAGAAATAAAGTCCTAGAAAAATAAATTGACCATAATTTAATAATAAAAAATAAAAGCTAAAACAGACAAATAAATAAAGAAGAAATTAACCAAGTAAAAAACTTTCCAAGCCAGGCAGTGGTGATGCATGCCATTAGTTCCCAGCACTTGAGTGTCAGAGGCAGGTGGATCTCTTTTAGTTCGAGACTAATCTGGTCTGTGGAGTGAATTCCAGGGCATCCAGGAATACCCAGAGAAATCCCGTCTTGAGAAACTAAAAAAAAAGCAAAAACAAAACAAACAAACAAAAATTCCAACAAAAGAAACCTTAGTTCATAAATGAGTTTCACCAAATAGTCAAAGGAGAATTACAGACAATACTCACTCAGCTCTCCAAACATCTAGAGCTAGAGGGACTAGCCCAAGGATACTTTTATAAGGCCACATATCTAAGTCAGACAATGACATTGAAAAATAAAGCTAGACAAATATCACAAAAATCTTCAATAAAATAATAACAAACAACTTGACAACATTTCCAAAGAGTTAGACATTATAATTGAATGGGACTATCCATGATATACAGAACTGACTTCCTATGTGCAGCCTAAGACTAGGAACGTAGTCATCAGCAGAACATATAGTTAGCACGTATGAGTTCCTTGTATTCAACCTCAGCTCCAAATAGAGTGATTCTTTAATCGGATGAAAGATGATCATCTAAAATGCAGAAAGCAATTCAGAGTCCATCATAGTTTCTTCACAAAAAAGAAATGACAGTTTCTATTAGTAAAGTTATTTAACATATCACTCCACTTATAGAATAAGATCCAGCAAACATCTGATCTAGTCCCAGCATGTGAGGGGTGAAGACAGGAGCAGGAATTTAAGGCTAGTCTGAACTACATAACAGATTTGAGGCTAACCTGGGATGTATAAGACAAGAGAGCTGAAGAAACGGCTTGTGGGTTAAGAACACTGACTGATCTTCTAGAGGACCTGGCTCGATTCCCAGCACCCACATGGTAGCTTACAACCATCTCTGTAACTCCAGTTCCAGAAGATCCAATGCTCTACTCTTCCTAGCTACAAGGCATGCATGCGGTACACAGATTTACATGTAAACAAAACACCAATACGTAAAATATTTTTTAATAGCATGAAAAAGAGAGAGAGCAAACAAAGGGCAAGAAGAGGAAGGGCAAAGGGAAAGAAAAAAGGGGGAAAGTGGAAGGGGTAGCTATTACAATCCTCGCTTCACCCTGGGAAGAAATGACTCCCATTATCCTCAGTCACTATGCATGAATATAAACGTCTTCATTGCTTCCCAAACTTTTAAGTTCTAAAAGAAGATATAATTATACCTCGATCATCCAAAGTGCCATCACTGATCATTCTTATAAAAAGAAAAAAAACTTTCTAAAACTCACGAGTAAATATATAAATACTGGTTAAATGAAACAATTCGCACAGACATACTCCTCTCTCTTTCTCTAACAATGGTTGAGGAAAAATAATTACTTTATCACAAAAACATAAAGAGCTAGGAAGGTCAGTAAATTTCTCAGAGAAACCTGTTTTATGCTGCAGTCTTCTGAATGTTCTAGAGGGCATGAAATAAAAACATTAAGGTTCCACTGATCCCACAGAATAGTGAGAATTTTTTCCGGTGTGTATCAGATACATTAAGACTTAGCTTATATATTTTCACCCATCACACCCTCAGAACCACAAGAACCACATGAATTTGTTTGTGGAGGAGCTATAGCCTCTGAGGGCAAAGTGTGGTACTTACTTGCACTTAGTACTAAGCCCGTAATGAATGCTTTGTAGCGGTACTAAATCTGTAACACAATTTATGGCCGTTCTTAGGCTAACTTCTCACCTAACATCACCTGAGTTGCTTCCTAAGCCTAGAAAGCCTGCTTATCTAGTCTGGGATGAATTCTGGGCCCTGGCAGGTTTTTGCAGATCACCAAGAGACTCCAGTAAGTGCCTGCAGCTTTTGTTTACACTTTTGAGTGTGTCTGACTGACCACCTCGGACAGAGGGACACTAAGAAAATCCAGATGCTAAAGCTACGACGCTCTGCTTTTCCAGAGACCACCTTTAGTGCGGTAGTTAGAAGTCTCCGTTCCGTCCCTTTCAGGAGGACACAGTGACAAGTTGCTTTCAAGCATGCTAACTTACTCATCAACATAGCCACAACTTAAAGCATCCTTCAGATGGGGTTGTGTCTCCAAATCCTACGCTGTCTCTGAAGCGCTGGAAGCGGTCTTCATTCTCTGCTTAGACATGAAGAAGACAACAAGCGAAGAGACAACAAGCGAGGCAAGTATTTTGCTTGCAAAGACTCTATTTTCCTTTTCCTCAAAAACACTGAGACTCCAGGGGACTGTAATTGATTTGTCAAGGTCAAAGGGCCACCAAGAAAGAGCTTTGGGGAGCTGGTACAACCTATTTTGACTGTACTGCATTGCCCCCTAGGGCTGCACGAGTTTATAGCAGGCGCTAGAAGTGAACGAGTTCAAAATACCAGAGGGCAACAGGCTAGGAATCTTCCCCAGCAGATCTAATTGGCTGTGATTGCTCTTTCCTCTCTACACTCTGGGCCCTTTTGTGCGTACCACCAGCTTGGCAGGGAACTCTTTCTGCCTTTCGTTAATTGCTAGTCCATGTGCTTTCTGTTAATTGCCATTACAAGCAAGTTCGGGCGAGGCTAAGGCATTCCCGGATATATTTTCATCTACCTCAGCTCTACGTTGCCTTGGAGCAGAACTTCTCAAACTGTATGTGCGAATCACCGGGTGGCCCTGTGAAACTGCAGATTTTAATTCAGAGACATCAGGCAGCACGTGAGACTCTTTCGTACTTTCCAACACACAGCCAATGCTGCTACTGAGAGGGTCACACAGGGAGCAGCAAAGGGCTAACTAACAGTTCTAAAGGACTGGTTTGTTAAACTGCACCAGTTACTCCTCCGGCTGATAAGTTACAGTCACTGGATGCTTTATTTCTAATTTTTTTTTTTTTTTGTTATTTCTCCTTGTTGTAAGTAGTCAAATTAATAAGACTGCATAGTCGTTCATTGCCCACTCAGTGAATCTTTGTAAATGGGTTACTTGACAGGCGACTCCCCTACAACTGAAAATAAAAAGCCAGAAGTTCAGGTGGATGTCTTGTGAATAAAACACAAAAGAACATTAACTGTCAAGATAATTTTTGGTATATATGTATATGGACATACATGTGGAAGCCAGACTTGTTTAGCTCCCCAAGGGCCACCTACCTTTTCTTTGTAGGTTTCTCTTATTGACCAGGAGCCTGTGCTGTAGCCAGAACCTGGAAACAACCTAGATGCCCTTCAATTGAAGAATGGATGAAGAAAGTATGGAATATATACATATTAGAGTACTACTCAGCAGTAAAAAACAAGGACTTCTGGAAGTTTGCAGGCAAATGGATGGAAATAGAAAACAGCATCCTGAGTGAGGTAAGCCA
>NW_026067988.1:4992908-5006181 GCF_014885135.2 Alexandromys fortis
ATGGAGCACCGGACTGAAATCTCAAGGTCCAAATCAGAAGCAGAAGGAGAGAGAGCACAAGCAAGGAACTCAGGACCGCGAGGGGTGCACCCATACCCTGAGACAAGGGGGATGTTCTATCGGGAACTCACCAAGGCCAGCTGGCCTGGGTCTGAAAAAGCCCGGGTTAAAACCGGTCTCGCTGAACATAGTGGACAATGAGGACTACTGAGACCTCAAGGCCCTCGGACTCCACCTGCCTCTGCCTTCCAAGCACTGGAATTGCAGGTAAGAACCCCCATGCCTAACCCTTTTACATGGATTCTAAGAATCAAACTCGTGTCCTCATGCCTACACTATAAGCACTTTACCCACAGACAAACTCCCCAACCCCAGCTATTTTTTTAACTTAGAAAAGCAATCTACCTCCACAAACATGTTGTTTCTGTTAGCATCAGATATCATCGTGTGTGGCCATGATGTCTTTGGGGATGTCAATGAGTCTGAAATGCTTCTGGTGAGACACCTTGGATAACTTCTACAAGAATGTTCACAGCAGTCATTAAAGATATAAAGTCAAAGATAATAATCCTGAGTTTGAGCCTATGAAGACATTTCACTTCTCAAAGATCATCTCTTGTCATTAACCATCTTAAACCAAGACTTAGAGTCTTAAAACAATCTAAAATTAATCCAAACTCCAATTCATTGATAAGAAATGAATTCACACATACCATAGAAAAGCTTTCCTCATCACAAAGAAATATAATACTATTAATTTTATACTAAAACCAAAAGATGCATGTCATAAGCATGATAAAACTCAGTAAATACTCAAAGATGTTGTCAAGTCTGTTGCACACTCTTGCCTTTGTGTCCATTTCCTTTCTAGAGAAATTGACTGTTCTTTGTTTTCCTAATCAAGACTCTTTCTTTCCATGACAGTATAGTTAGAAGTAACAATTCATTTACATTAGTTTTTTTGTAAGTACTTGTTACATGAAGAAACAGTCTCCCATAAGTCAATCAAGAAGAGAAGGTATGGCCGGGAGGTGGTGGCACACGCCTTTAAACCCAGCACTCGGGAGGCAGAGGCAGGCAGATCTCTGTGAGTTCGAGGCCAGCCTGGTCTACAAGAGCTAGTTCCAGGACAGGAACCAAAAAGATACGGAGAAACCCTGTCTCGAAAATCAAAAAAAAAAAAAATCTAGGTGGGACATATTAACAAATTCCCCTAATTAGATTTTTCCAGTCTTCATTCACAAAGTGAAAAACCAGGGTACAGTGAACACAACAAGTTGTCACTACTGAGTCTACATGATCTCCCAGTCTACAAAAATCACACAAGAACATGCTATGTCCCATGACATGTGAGTGATCCATCTGCAACATCCTTTAAGGGTCCATGAATGAATACATACAAGTGGTATGCAGAGTTAAGCAAATGCAATGTGTATATCTTTACATGTCTAAAGATATACCTAGTAGATTGTCAGTTAATGGCCCATCAAGTTCTTTCACACAGCTGTCTTTACCTCAGAGGCAGGAGGAAGAACAATAGCCAATGACTGTTGACATTGTCTTTGACTTTATAAAAAATATCTCTGACCATAGCAGACATTTTATATCTTAGATATCTTAGACAGTCTTAGCTCTTGAACCCATCCACGATCTTATGAGAGCAGGCATAAAGTTCTGAAATGTACCACAAAAGTGTATTCACTGGCAGAAAGCAATGATAAAAACCGAACAATGATAGAAAGCTCAACTCCCCCCCCCAAAAAAAACTCATAAAAAGGATCAAATCATAACCCAAACAACAGCCACTAGTAAAGCAGTGACATTAAGAAGGCTACAAAAGAAAATTTGAAGGGGGAAAAAAACTTTACCCAAGGAAAAGCGAGAAAATGAAGAAATTAGTAACTGAGGAGATGTATCCTGGTTTGCTTTCTGCAGCTGTGACAAAACACTGACTAAACTAATGTGGGGGAGGGAAGCATTTGTTTGACTGACACTTCAACATCCCAGTCCATCCTTGAGAGGAGTCAGGGCAGGAATCAAGCCGGAATCTGGAGCAGACACTGAGGCAGAGAACACAGAGGACACTGCCTCCTCATTCACTCCGATGGCCTGCTCAGCTCCCTTCCTTACACAGCCCAGGACCTGCCCAGGGATAGTGCTGCCCACAGTAGACTGGATCCCACTATATCTTTCCCCAATCAAGAAAATGCCTTCTTCCCTGGTGTGGGAAGTTAACAAAGTATGTGTCTTAGTTAGGGTTTCTACTACTGTGATGAGAAACCATGGCCGCAGCAACTCTTATAATGGGAAATATTTAATTTGGGTGGCTCTTTTACAGTTCAGAGGTTTAGGACATTGTCATCATGGCAGGAAGCAAGGCAGCTTGCAGGCCGACATGGTGCTAGAGAACTAGGTGGGTTCTACATCTCAGAAAGGCAACAGGAAGCAGTTTATCTCACTGGGTATGGCCTGAGCATATATGAGACCTCAAAGTCCACCTCCACAGTGACACACTTCCCTCCACAAGGCCGCACCTCCTAATAGTGTCACTCCCTTTGGGGCCATTTTCTTTTAAACCATCACAGTATGGCCTATAACTTATGAAATTTAGATAGGCAAAGGAATTTGTTACAAATAAATGTTTCTGTAAAAGTAAAGTTCACCTATAAAGAGTGAGATCATTAACATCTAGTCTATAGCAAGAAATTACTGCTAAAAGATTCTAATGACATATTGAGAACAAAAGACTGGACAGAACAAGAGAAAGTATACAATTTCAAAGCTATTGTATATTCAACCCACAATTACCTTCACTTAACTAAGTCTAAATATGCTTAGTATCCTGTTAATTGGGTTATACACATTAAATTCTCAGGATCACAGTGAACACATTCTGTAAATGAAGATGCTTACTTCAAAATTCTTGTTTGTGTGATTGCACTGTGAAGCCCAACAAAAAAGCGCATAAGATACAAGGTAATTTCCACATTTTACACACGTGTGGATGTCATATTTCCTCCGCTATAGGATATTCCTGAACCATGTGTTTTATTTCATTTGCAGCCTAGGGCATGTTAGAACTCACCTAATGTTCCCTGCAAGGTTTTGATTGCCTTCTGCTCTGTGCTCTGGTCCTTTACCCATTCATGTAAATGATTGTGCTCATGAGCAACCTCTGGCTTTGGGGTTTGGTTTCCAAAGTCACATGCTTATCTTTCTCTTAATTATCACACATAGCTCTGACTTGAGCATGTGATCTCCCTCTAGACACCTGTGAGATTTATTAGTATGCATACTCAAATACTGAATGAGGAAAATACTAACTGAACAGTGTTAAGAGCTATTTTTGCTCTGCTTTTTTTCCCCAAGAGTTCAGACATAACTCAGTGTATTCATTTATATTTTCTAGTAAAAACCAAAAGCAAATATAACTTCTGGTGACAAAAGCAACTTCCCATGTATTGAGAGTAAATTTCGGTCTATTTCAAGTTGGTTCCCTTATTTAAGAGAAGGCGTCAATGCCCTTGACTACAGACAATTCTTGAGACTCCCCAGAAGAGTTAGTCACCTATGTTACAAACTTCAGTAACTCCAAAAAGCACCCCACCCAACCAGAGCACATCCCCACATGTACTGCCTTTTAAATAACAGATTAAGCTCCACTGTTAGAGTTCCTTCTTTTGACTTTAAGTATTCCTCTACTAAAACATTGATAGCACTTGATTTATGAGCTAATTGCATTTGTATATCTTCTACATAATCCATCATTTCCCAAAGGGCTACTCCTACAAGTGGTAGTTGTAAGAACATCAGAGGAGATTAGGAAGACCTGTGCCCATAAGGACACCTGAAGCAAGAAGGGTATTATTATGGACCTTGGAATCATGAAGACCTCTTTATGGTTTTACTTAAAGCTTCAGCAGATATAATTTGGGTTCTTAGAGAAGCTAAATAAGAAGGAGAACCCAAAGAAAAACATATAGGCATCCTCCTGAATATTAACCTTTATCAGGCGATGAAAGGAGACAGAGACAGAGACCCACATTGGAGCACCAGACAGAAATCTCAAGGTACAAATCAGGAGCAAAAGGAGAGAAAGCACGAGCAAGGAACTCAGGACCGCGAGGGGGGAACCCACACACTGAGACAATGGGGATGTCCTATCGGGAACTCACCAAGGCCAGCTGGCCTGGGTCTGAAAAAGCCTGGGTTAAAACCGGTCTCGCTGAACATAGCAGACAATGAGGACTACTGAGACCCCAAAAACAATGGCAATGGGTTTTTGATCCAACTGCACCTATTGGTTTTGTGGGAGCCTAGGCAGTTTGGATGCTCACCTTACTAGACCTGGATGGAGGTGGGTGGTCCTTGGACTTCCCACAGGGCAGGGAACCCTGATTGCTCTTTGGGCTGACGAGGGAGGGGGACTTGATTGGGGAGGGGAAGGGAAAGGGGAAGAGACAGAAATCTTTAATTAATTAATAAAGAAATAAATAAATTAAAAAATAAAACATAATAAGTGAATAAATAAATATTAAAAAAGAAAAAAAAGAAAACTAACGTTCATAACTGTAGTTGCCTGTTCACCACCAAAGATGTTTCAGAAGAACACCAGGGCTCCAGGACAGATGCTTGGAAAACAATTCAACTATTGGAGAATGTTACTATGACAGAGATCTTCTGTAGAACCATTCCCTATTGGAAACCTTCAATAATGGTTGTAGAGTTTAATTTCCAAGTAAGTGGCAGTAATACAAACATAAAAGTGAAAGGCAGGGTAGATCATGGGTTTTCTGTCAAATCCTTTATATCATTAAGATCTTGAATTTCAAACAACACAGACTTTAGAGAAAGAATAGTCAGAGTTAAAGAGATGCCATGTAGATGCCAAAGAAGACAGACATTGGAACTTTACCCAGTAAACCACAGTCTCGTGGCAATACATAGATTAATAGAAATGGGTTAATTTAAGATGTAAGAGTTAGTTAATAAGAAGCTTGAGCTAATAGGCCAAGCAGTGTTCTATGTGATTACTTTGGGTCTGGGAAGCTGGAAAATGAACAAGCAGTCTCCAACAATGTACACCAGAAGCACTGCTTGGGAGCTTAGAGCCATAACATTGTCTTGTCTGACTATTTTATTTTTATTTTTCTCTTGTTGCAAGGGGGTTAATTCAAAGCTGATAGAAAGAATATAATCACTATATCTAACCCTGGTTTACACTTCCTCTGTTCACAAAACCATTTAAATAAATCCAAGCTTCATAAGAAACCCATTGCTTATTCAACTCCCTTATAATAAGCCATTTGAAGACTATGTCATAGGGTAGGCAAATTCCAGAAAAGGGAATGAAGATGCTATACAAACAAAGAGCATTTTCCCAGAACCACTTCCTGGAAACCTGTGGCCCATCATATAGCAGTGATTTTCTGGGACCAGGAAAAATTCTACCTACCACTGTATTCAGTGATGTTGTACTGAAAACATAAAACCACATGGTAGAAGTATTTGTAACATGAAAACTGGCAAATGCTATATATCATGACTTCATTCCTTCTCAGACAGCCAATTTACTAGCACGCTACTGGCACATAAGTCTTCATGATTTATATTGAGACAACCACAACATCTACCAATAGACTGTGGAGAACTACAGATAACATTAGAATTCTTTTCTTCATAGACATAGATAAGGAACTCATCTATGAGTGGACATGTTTACTCAGATATGCTCATATATTTAAGGAAGGAAATAAAGCAAACATGGTAAAGTATCCACATCTCTGATTACACACAAAATATTTGTCCTATATCCATTATGAGACTAAACATAATTAAGAAGAATCTTGGAAATGATCTACATTTGTGGAGGAAAATATGAAACAATGATAGGTAGAAGAAATCAAGTATATAAAAATAGTATAAAGCAACTGTTGTTATGCAGGCGATTGTCAGTATTTGAGGAAGGGTAAAAAAAAAATGAGTAAAGGATAATGGTCACAGGGAAGTGAGAGGGAGAGAGAAAATACAAAAATAATTGCACATCAACTAAAGATGATAACCCTCTATTGAAAAATAAACATGGGGCTAGAGAGATGGCTCAGAGGTTAAAAGCACTGACTGCTCTTCCAGTGGTCCTGAGTTCAATTCCCAGCAATCATATGGTGGCTCACAACCATCTGTAATTCGATTGGGTTCTCTCTTCTGGCATGCAAACAGAACACTGTATACATAATAAATAAATTTTTCAAAAGAAGAAAGAAAACCCCTCTCATTCACTACACAAATGGTGTTGAATGATAAATGTGTGTGTGGGCAAGTGGCTGAGTATAAACATTAAGACACAGTCCTGCCTCAATCACTGTATAACTTTATGAAAAAAAAAATACTTGAGGAAATTCTCATTCAGCGTCAATAAACACCATGATTAGCTAGTCACAGAGTACACATTATGCCTCAAGCTGGGAATTACTAAAAATGCCATCCAAAAAGGTATTGTGTACACAATGAGACTCAGTGGCAGAGAGCTTATCTACCATGTGTGTCTTAGTTGGGATTTCTATTGCTGTGAAAAAAACACCATGACCATGGTAACTCTTAGAAGGAAAACATTTAATTGAGGAGGCTCAGTTACATTTTTTCAGAGGTTCAGTCCATTATCATCATAGTGTGAAGCCTGGCAGCATGCAGACAAATATAATGCTATAGGAGTAGCTGAGAGTCCTACATCTTATAGCAACAGGAAGTTGACTGAAACACTGGGTGGTATCCTGAGCATAGGAAACCTCAAAGCCCACCCCCACAGTGATGCGCTTCCTCCAACAAGGCCATGCCCACTCCAACAAAGCCACACCTCCTAATGGTGCCACTCTTATGAGATTATGGGGGCTAATTACATTCAAACTACCATAATGTGTAATGTCTGAGTTCCAGACCCAAGCATTACAAAACATAAAAAGAGGAACATGCAAAACATGTTGCTGAAAAGCAAACGAAAATACTAAAGTATGAACCAAAATATTCATTGTCAAGTTGACTGGATTTGGACTCAGCATGGAAATACATCTCTTGGTGATATGTAAAGGTATTCTCAGAGAGTTTTTACTGAGGAAGGAAGAACCACTCTGAATATGGATGATACCATCTCATGGGCTAGAGTCTCAGACTAAATAAAAAGGGCGAAAAGTAACCTGTGCCCAGGTATTCAGCTGTCTGCTTCCTACAGATGCAAAAAGACCAGTTTCCTCATATTCCTGCTGCCACCTGTTCCCCACCATGACAGACTGTATCCCCACAGAATGTGAGCCAAAATAAACTATTCCTCCCATAAATTCCTTTTTTGTCAGATATTCTGTCACAGTAACAGATAAATTAATCTCTGATAGACATAAAAAGGAGAGAAAGAAGTAAATGATAATTGCGGAAGTTCTGTGTAAGTGGGGTGTCTTATTTTGTGTACATTTGGAGTGAGCCTATATTATGAGATGAAGAATGAATGCTAAGAAGTCCTGCTTTTCATGGAGACTTCTCTTGCTCCATTTCAAAAGAGGAAAACTTGTTTTCCTATACACAAAACCCAGTATCATTACTCTGACAAATGACGGTACTTTGCCTGTGGGTGTGCAAAGCTGTTTCTATGTCCTTACCTTAATTAAGTAATCTCTGACTAAAAATGAGTCTCTCACAAGAGTTCTCAACAGATTGCCCTTACGGAATCCCAAGAAATACATCGATTTTCAGTGTCGTAAAAGGTATGTAAATTGAGATTTAATGTTGGAGCTGTTTCCCTTAATCCAACTTTAGTTGCTTTTATTTCTCCTTTGCAACATTCATGACTCCATAATCATCCAGTCTTTCAGCCATTAATTTATTCATGTCGTTTTAATGCCCGTGTTCTATCTGCTAAGAACAGCCCTGGGTTCTCTGAACTGATAGAAGTTAAAGCCAGAGCGAGAAATCAGAAAGAAACTTTTTTTTTCTTGAGAATTTATATAAGGAAGACTTTGTTGGTGGGGGAATTGGATACATCTTCATCCCATTTAGAGAAATAGCACTAAAAAAAAAACTTGCAAAATTCAAAGAGGAAGAAACAAGACAGTCATCTCCCCATAAAGAGCAGTGCCGGTCTGAGATCGAGCGACTGGAAAACTGCCGCTGTGCAGAGAGTTCTCGTGACAGAGGCTAGGCGTTTTCAAGCTTTGTTCTTCTCCCTTCTAGCTAAAGCCTCCAGAAGACCCAAAGCAGGTCCGGCCTCTTCATTCTACCGGTTTTGATACCATTTGCATAAATACCTGTCATTATCCTCTACCGTGCCTCCTCTCCAACCTTGAACATTTCTTCTGGATTCATTATAATTAAAGAGCTAATGTAGCCATTCAAGTTCACATTGTCAATGACCATGTAATCATCTTCCCTAGTGGCCAGAATTCCTTTCTCTTTATGAGGTTACAATTAAATTCCTTCCAGCCATAAGGTCAAAAGAATCTGGCACAGTCAGCCTGCCTGGTGACTAATTTCACACCTGCAACTCTGACACATAAAATAAGACCTCTTAACTGCATGGTGTCAAATTAAGAAATAATATACATTTGACTACACCTCAACTGAAATCAATTAGACATAAAAATTAAAGACTGTGGGTTCTTTTCCTGTCGCTGGAACTGATCCTTGACACTCTAGTCATCAATTTAAGACACATCTGTGTCCCTTAGAAATGCTAAAGTAATTTGTGGAATAGAAGAGAATTTGAATTGCTCAAAGCCTGAGAAAGGAACTACCAGCAAGATTAAGATAACTTACTCATGTCTGTTCCTTGTAATAATGTCTATCCTTTTATCTTATTTTTTCTCCTTCCAAAGATTTAGGCTTGTCTAAAGTGGATTTAGCCATGTTTCACTTTTTGAATTTTATAAAGGCGTAAGGTTATTATATCACTACACCTGGCTAAATGCAGAGAGCAGATTTAGCCTCTGGCTCTTAAAATATGTCACCCACCAAAGAAACCTTTCTTTCTGTGGACCTTCTCTCCATGGACAGTTCTGCATGGTTTCTGGTTTTCTCTATAAACACTGCCCACCACTGCTGACTCTGTCCTAGACTAGAGTTGTTATCAGCAGTGAGGCTATTTGTTAGAAGCCTTGCAAATCGACTTTCCCTTCAAGACCATTGCATCTGAAGGAGACAGCCTATGGTGACTCTGTGCACTACACACAGTTGCTGTTACTACAAGAAACACCCATGAACAGTTACGTTAATCTTGCTATGTATGCTATCAGGCTTTGAGCCATTTAAATTCTCTTCTCGGGACTACTTGATATTTTGTATGTGATTTCCCTGCATCCTACCTGCTTTCCTGTCTATTTTTATCAATCTGTATTCTACTGTCTTCTCCAGTCAGATCATTTTAGTTCCTAGTTTTAGTTGTCTAGATAGACAGCACGGACAAGATAAACAATGGATCCCCAGAGCTCATATCATTGTGCTAAAAAATCAGAAGACACATAAGTTAATTGATCTACAAAGTTCTTTTCTGACTTCACCTAGGACAGACTCTACTAAACGCCTAGAATTTGAAGAAGAAAAGAGCCGAGAGCTGGGCTCAAAGACATAGCCTAGTTGGTAGAAAGTTTGCCTGTCATACATCATATCCTGAGACTGGTTTGCATCATGGAGACAAGGATCTCAGACTTACCCTCCTGAAGCTTACAATCCATTGAGTGTGACTGTAAGGGTGTTGATTCCACCACGCTGGCCAGGACACGATCTCAGAACTCCAG
The DNA here is from genome assembly GCF_014885135.2 of Alexandromys fortis. Lineage (NCBI taxonomy): Eukaryota > Metazoa > Chordata > Mammalia > Rodentia > Cricetidae > Alexandromys > Alexandromys fortis. The sequence goes on from NW_026067988.1 coordinate 5,002,685, forward strand.
GCAAGAACTGACAGCAAACAGTTGTGTTCACTACAGTGGGACTGAAATGAAGAAGTGCACTTACCACATGGAGAATTAGCTTCTACATAAACAGCCCACAAAATTCAAGAAAAATCACTTTTCCAAATATAAGGAAGCTGCCCTTTTAATTTGGGAAAGTTGACAGTTGTAACATACATACTAAGTGACAAAACATGATTCTTTTTCCTTTTTAAAAAAATTTACTCATATTTATTTGTTTGTTAGTTTAGTTTACATTCTGACCACAGTTTCTCTCCTTCCTTTCTTCTCATTTCCTCCTCCCCCTCCCAATCCACTCCTCCTCTGTTTCTGTTCAGAAAGGGCCAGGCCTCTCATGGGTATCAACAAAGCATGGCATATCAAGTTGTAGTAAGACTAAGCACTTTCCCTTGTATTTAGGCTCGGTAAAGCAATCCAGTATAAGGAATAGGTTCCAAAGGCCCAGCCCCTGCTATCATTGTTAGGAGGCCCACAAATAGGCCAAGTTACACAACTGTCACAAACATAGAGGGTTTAGGTTTGTCCCTTGAAGGATCTGTGGCTGTTGGTTCATACTCTATGAGCTCCTATGAGACAGGTTAATTATTTCTGTGGGTATTCTTGTGATGTAAAGCATGTATCTAAAATGTTGGAAATGCTTCCTCTTTTTTTGTTTCCTGGTCCACCCTGATGTGAGCAAGAAACCACACACTCCTGTTGACATACTTAATAGCCATTGTCAGCATCATGACTTCTCTTCCATGATTGGAAATAAATACCTCAAACTATGAGCCAAAACCATCTCTTTCTCTCTTGAGTTGCTTCTTGCCAAGTATTTAATCATTAGAACAAGAACAGCAGCAACAACAAAAACAATAGGTAGAAAAGAATGGGTGCATTGTCCTAAATATGGTCATGTAGTTTATGGGGCTTTGAAACTTCTTTGTGAGAGAAATATGGAAGAGTTTGGAACTGAGGTGAGAGAAACTCTAAAATTCTGTAAGCAGTTTAATAGACCAATTCTGGTGGCATTTCAGGAGGTTATGCATGTAGACAGTGGACTCTGGGCTCATAACATCTCAAAGGGGAATAAGACAATTAAGAATGGGATTACTAGTGATTATTCATGTTACATTTTGACAAAGACCCTGACTACATTCTGTCTGACTCCTGAAAATTTGAGACTGAACTCAAAAGTAATGAGCTAGATTTTTTTAGCAGAGAAAATTTCAAGGCATATAATATTAGCCAAGGCATGACTAATGGTTACAGTACTTATCTAGGCTTCCAGCAAAAGAGAAAGGAGGTCTGAGCAGAAGGTTGAACCGGGTGTGGTAATGCAAAGAAAGCAGTTTCAACGCAGGTAAAGTTACAAATTAAACTGGTGCTAGCATTGCTAAGGAGAAACCAGAGACTTTTTTACCCCCGGGTAATAAGAAAGGTTAAAAACAAGACTCTACCCATCAAAGGCTGCAATTTATAGAATGTAAACTAATTAGAAAAACTTTTATTTGAGAAGAGAGCTTCCAGGGCAAACGATTCTAAGAAAATCCATATGGAGAAGTGTTTTCCTGGGTTTAACCTAAAGGCACACAGAGCCAACCACATCTGTGATCAGTAGGGGCCAGGCTTCAGTTGGGAATTGTAGTAAATTTTGGTATCATCCACCTGGTGCTGATTTTGTAAGCATACAACATACAATTAACATGGCTTTAGAGATTTGCACAAAGGTTTCAAATTACATGAAACCATACAACATGTAATAGGGTCACGTTACCTGCGTGCAGTCTGAGTAGGCTGTACATAGGTCTGTGAGGGTGAGTCCTAACTTACAGCAGAGACTGTGTGTGAGACATCCACTAAGGAAAGCAGCAGGCATCAAGTTGTCTAAGAGGGAGATCACAGTTGTCAAAGACAGCAGAGGTGAGAGGAAAGGGTTGCCTGAATGTAGATGCCACCAGCCTATGGACTGGGCCCCCAGTCCTAGTAAAACAAGGAAAAGGAGAAAGCTACCTGAGAGCCACCATTACCCTTTTCTCTGCTTCCTGGTCTACCCAGTTGTGAGCATAGGTCCTCATATTCCTGCCACAAGAGTAGAGAGCTAATCTCACCACCAGGGCTTCCCCTGCCATTAACAGATTGTGCCCTCAAATCCTGAACCCAAATAAACCCTTTCTCCTCTAGCTGCTTCTTGTCAGGTATTTGGTTACAAAAGTGAGAAAATTAACTAGAACATAACTGATTAAGATGTATAGTATTATGATCTCATATATCATGAAATTGAATTTAAATTAAAAATACGTATTTCGATTTTTTAGAAAAGGATACTCTCAATGTGTTTCCTTGGGGATATTGTAAAGGAATTTTATATGAATAAGGAAGAGGAGGAGGGAGAGGAAGTGGGGCAGGAACACTGGTAAAACTTTATAAAAATTATTGGACAAATCTGGAATCATCTTCAGCAAGTCTTACTGAACACATCACTATATTTCTCCCTGGAATTTTCCTGGCTCTGTACCCCTCAAAGATCTGTAAACATAAAACACTAATAATAAAAAGGGCATTTAAAATATTTTAAGGAGTTTTTAGAAGGCAATGAACTAAGATCATATGTAATGAGCTCGGAAGTACAGAAGCTGCAAATGGCAGATACAAGCATCCAAACAACACAGTTGAACCAAAATCATAAATGTTTAAATTCACATGCTTTGGAGACTAATAACACAGTGCAAAGAATAAAATAATAGAATGATAACTTTATAATTTAAAAAAAGGCCGAACTGATGAAATTTTGAAATACCAATAGGTAACTAGCAGACTCCTTTTGGATTCTAGCAACCTGAAGAAAATGTGTGAAAAGGACCCGCAGAGAGCCAAACAAGATGCTCTAGTGATATCCCAGGCCAAACGAAGGTGCTCAGGAGTGTGAGTCTGTGTGCAGTTTACAATTAAATGGCACAAAAATTAAAATGCTGATATATTTTTATGAAAGTAAGAAAAATAATTTGGTGAAGAAACAACTAGATCCTCCAAGGGTGAAAGGGACGGCCAGCCTTACTGTAAGAGCTAGGAGTCAAGCAAAGAGAAAAGTAGGCAAACCCACAGAACGAGGGAAACAAAGGAAGGGAAAAGGAAGTGTGAAAGAAGAGAATGTAGTTGGTTGTTTTTACTCTTGGCTCTTTTGGGGGCCTGCCACCAAACTCCCAAATAAATATATATTTATTATTGCATAAATGCCCAGCCTTAGTTTGGTTTGTTTCTTGCCAGCTTTTCTTAACTTAAATTGTTTCATCTACCTTTTGCCTCTGGACTTATACCTTTCTCTCTCTTTTTTTTTTTTTTTCATTCTTATTCTGTGGCTAGATGTGTGGCTGGGTAGCTGGTCCCCTTTTTCTTGCTCTTTGATCCCTCTTGCTTCCTGATCCCTCTTTTTCTCCTTCTATTTATTCTCCCTGCCTACAAGCCCTGCCTATTATTTCTCCTACCTTGCTATTGGC
>NW_026067988.1:5006520-5113469 GCF_014885135.2 Alexandromys fortis
ACCCAGGCTTTTTCAGACCCAGGCCAGCTGGCCTTGGTGAGTTCCCAATCCCCATTGTCTCAGTGTATGGGTGCACCCCTCCCGGTCCTAAGTTCCTTGCTTGTGCTCTCTCTCCTTCTGCTCCTGATTTGGACCTTGAGATTTCAGTCCGGTGCTCCAATGTGGTTCTCTGTCTCTGTCTCCCAATCAGGAGTTTTTAGACAGGCAGAGTAACATAGCTTCACAGTGTGAAATAAATGCAACATGAAAGAATGCAACACATCTTTGCATCATTCAAACAAATGTTCCACAGAACAACAAATATAACACATCTTAAATTAGTATTCCCCAACAAGTGAAAGACAGGAACATTCATTGGTGTAGCCAGGATCTACATCAACTGAAGAAGGAAAAATACTGAGTTATATGGGGAAAGACTCAGACACCAGAGGGGTAGAGAATATTGGCTTATGTGAGAAATTAGTCACAGCAACATGAACAGACTCATTTTCCAGCTCCTTTTCCCTTCCGCTTCCATTTCAGAAAGAACACTCTCTGCTCACATACCATATGTTGGAGTCATGCAAAAGGTCAAAACCGAGCAGGGCCAACATCACTAAACATGTTGTATCTCAGAGAACATGATGTTTATGCCAGGCCCATAAGAAGCAGAGAGAGCTCCTCTGTTACTAGGTGTGTGATCTCAAGCAAGTCACTCACTGTTCACACCAGATTAGAATACAAAATCTAACAGCACCGGTAGTTGTTTATATTATGTGAATTATTTGATGTAGTGCTTGACAATTAATAGGTGCTCAATAAATGTTTGCGAAACATTTATTGAAAACCCTTTCGACTCCAAAGAAAATCAAAGTCAACAAAATAAATTGCAATACTATCAGAAGAATCCAGAGTTCATTTTATGATCTATTAAAATTATATTTGCAATTATCATACTTTGGGATAAGAAATAATGAGACTCATTTCATTACATTTTAGTTGTGCTGATTTGGGGTTAATATAGTAAGTAGTAGAGCATTTTAGGCTAGTTGAATTGATCTGATCTAAAGATTTTTTTTAATGCTCTGTTTGTCCTCTAAGTAGCATAGCAAAATTTGACTAATAATAATGAGTCACCCATCACTGACTATGTTTAGGAGAAACAATTTATTGAGAATTAACCCAGCAATTCAGGAGTGAAACCTGCACTGAAGGACCAAAGCAGACTTAGCCCCAGGTAGGAGAAGATGCTAGGTGTATTGGAGGTCTGAATTGGTCCATGTAAATTCCCCTGAGCCAGGATAAGTTTATAAAAAAGAAAAGAAAAAGAGCCTTTGGTGTGCAGTTAGATGATATTAATAGGGAGTCATACCCCTGCTGAGATAGATGCAAATGAATAGAATCTCCTGCCTGGGAATTCTAGGAAGGTGGAATTTGTAAAGAAGAAAAAGAAAACGGAGGTGAACTTTATGTATTCCTTCCTTCCTTTCTTCCTTTTTTCTTTCTTTCTTCCTTTCTTCTTTTCTTTCTCTTAGTGAATCCATTTTCTTAGAGTGCTGAATTCAAATTCAAACATTTTGATAAGAATTTTTATTCTTAATAGACTATCTCATCTCTATTGGTGCTTTGGTTTTATCCATGAACGATAACAGAAGCCATCTAACGTAGCCTGTAACCACTTGAGAACTAATTATGAGAAAACAAAATGAGCAAAAGCTGTTGGGCTGCAGAGTTCTCTCGGCATATGGAAGGGCTGGAGTTAGTCAATAATCCAGGGTTGACCAGATGCCTAGATGAACAGAGTAGGTCCAGCTTCATCGTCAGTTTCCTTATTCCAGTTTCTGCAAATGAGATCAAAAATTGGAGAAATCTCAGAAAAGTCTTAATCATGAGAGATTTCATCTGATCATCAGCCTTATAACTAGCAAGCTTTCCCTTTTGCATAGAATTTTTCAAGTTTTAGCACAGTGCCAAGCAAAGTAGGATTTATGATCATATTAAAACAACACAGTATGTTTAAGGACCTCTCCTTAAAATTCTCACAAACTTTATGCCTGAATCCCCACAAATTTAGACATGAGAACTGATTGAACTCCCTTGGGCACCGAAAAGATGCCATTCACAATTTGGTCTTTTAACTGATGTAACGAAGACTCAAGTTGGAGAAATCTTTCCTCATAAAACCTTGCTAAGCTCATGAGGACATGCTGTATCTCCTCCTGGGATACGCTTTTAAATAGGATTATGGGATAAAAGAAGATAGGGAAAGAATTTGTCCAGATACTCACAGCTAATTAGACCACCATCCACCACCTTGATTTTGCAATGAAAAGCTGTCTTCTATAGCTGAAAGACAAGTGGTGAGGCAAAGAACCTGCTTAACCGTAAACAGAGCTATGAGGCTGACTTAACAGATGAAAATGAAAGGCAGCCACCCAGACACAGTGAAGAATTCATTAACATTAAACCACTCAGATTCCATTACTGTGAACTTCCACCAGCCCAGAAACAAGATGGGCGTTAGCTAAGTCTTTTTAATCATCTGGGTAAATGGAGATTTTCAACATGAAAGTATCCATTGCTATAAGATTTCTCAGTCCCAATTACACCAGCCAGGGAAGTGATTCTGGTGCACCACTGATTTGTCCCTAAGTGCCAAAACATTGATGTCAAGACTGGAGAGTCCTTAACTGATGGGCATATTTAGCTAAGACATTAAAATAAAACTGGTAGAGAATAGGCAAGCAACCCATGTGTACTAATAAATACTTCAGGAATTTGAAAGCTTCCTGACTCCAATTTGTGCTGCTTGCTTAGGTCTTTTAACTGATGTAAAGAAAACTCAAGTTGCAGATGCAGTTGCATCTGGTGATACTTTTCAAAAAAAAATTCACTCACAAGTGAAGCTTAATTTACATCTGGTAAAACTGAGCCCATAATATAAAAAGGGCCAGATAGCCAATGGTTGTTTTGTTCTTGTTATCTTGTTTAGGTTTGGGTTTTCCTTTTGTTGTTGTTGTTGCTGCTGCTGTCATTGTTATTGCTTTGTAGGAACAGTGTGAAGGAAAGTCTCCTTATGCAGCCCAGACTAGCTTCAAATCCACCATCATTCTGCATTAGCCTCCCCAGTACTAGAGTAACAAGTCTGTGCCACCTTGCCTGGCTTGTGTTTGTTTGCTTGCATGTTATTACTACAATTAGATTTAAACACAGTGAGCATGTTTTAGCCAACGGCTTCTTGAATGTTTACTAAATTAATTATAATCTCCATTGTCTATGATGATCTATTTTTCTGAAGACTCAAACAACTGTAGTTCAAAAATAGTAAATGGAAGTTTCCAGAAAACAGAGCACAACAAAGCCCACAGGATTTCAAATGCACACTCTTCTGGGCAACATGATGAAATTTCACGAATGGGTCTGTTCCAATCCATAAACCACACCGTCTCTTATCCACAATGAAAACTTTTCCTGGGGAGAAAAGCCCACATAGGTATCCCATGACAACCAATGTATCGATACCACCACAGTCCAATTTCATTTACTAATGAGTTTTGTTGGAGCTATTTACAGGAGTATAGGTGAGTAGTTATGTATAAAGCCCAGAATGACTCAAAGACAGCTGTAACACCAAAGTTTTCAGTAAGAATGACAGCTCACAACAGCTACAAACCTAGGACTCTCTGGACTCTCTGCATAGCCTGCAGGTTTGAGAGTCCTTTCCACATGACTCAGCTGGTCTAAACCTCTTCCAATCAGGTCTACTAGCCTCTGCTTCCTTGACTCAGCTGATCCTATCTCAGAATCTTCTTTGCAGCTTGACTTGTTTGAGAGTCTTTCGGCAGTTCTGTTTATTCTGGGAAGAAGGGGCCTAGTGAATCTGGTTAATCCCAGGGATTTCCTGCAGCTATTTTGTGTGCTTATGGAACTTCCTTAGAGCCATAGAGGGCTGGGTGTTTGATCATCTTAATTTTAGAAGAAACTGTTACACAATGGTCACTTAGTAGCCATCTCAGTTTTCAAATTGACTGTCTTCTATTGGAATGTGTCCAAGTAATTCTTGCCTTAGGTAATTATGTTCCCATTGCTCAGAAGTGTGCTGCAAAAAAAAAAAAGGCAGCAGGACAAGGAAGGACAGATTAAGTCTGGTACCCAGCAGAGAGACAGATACTTCAGGCTAAATAGGAACCATCAGTGCACAAATAGATTTCCAGGTCAACCCAAATTTCAGACATCCAGTGGGGGTCTTGAACATTCGCCAAACATGGACCACTGGGTGCGCTCTTAATGATGAGGACAGAAAGGTACATGGCGAAGTATTATAAAATGAAGTAATAAAATCCAGGAAGCTGTAAAGTGAAATAGTGAGTAGTAACCAAGGAAGCAAAGAAAAGATGGAAATAAGTGACTTCACAGGGCCGTAGTACCAAAAAGGTGTGTGGTCTGATCAGTCCTTTAGAGCTAAGCACTTATAACTCAGAAGCTGGCTGAAGCCTCTCTAGAGAGCAGCCCTTCACCAGGTTTTCTTTGGTAACCTGGTTAGGCAACTCTCCTCTTCGTGTGACCTTCCAGTAAGATCCGCTCTTACTCTCTGAGGAATCAAATGTGACACAGTAGAGAGAGTTGGAGGAGGACTTACTTGAAAATTCTACCCCTTCTTGTCCCTAGACTCTCATATACCAGTAAACAGACGTCTCTCACAGAGCGAAGGTTTTTTTCAGAAACTCTAACTCTACAACAAACATCTAATGATATTGATATGTGACAGCTACAAAGAAAACACAGTTCTTCTAAATAACCTCTAGGTAAATCCACAGGGTTTTTTTTTTTTAACAGATCAGTTATCTTCACTCCTGTATGTAGAACTTCCCAGAAGCTTTTGATGTCTCCCTGTATATCAATAGAGAGCCAGGGAACAGTGGTCATTTGAGAAATTCTCCAACATTCAAGAGGCAAACAAAAATACATGCACAGCTTGATTTTTATCAGAAATGCTTGAGATCAAAAGTGTTTCAGGCTTTTTTTGTATTTTAGAATGTGTGTATGTGTGTGTGTGTGTGTGTGTGTGTGTGTGTGTGCATGTGTAGATAGATAAAGAGAGAAAGAGAGAAAGGGAGATTCTTGGGATAAGACCCAAGTCTCAATACAAAATATACTTACACTTCATATCTTTTTGAACCTCGCTTAAAGACAATTTTAAAAATCTTTTAGTGTCCACTCACTTTTATTTTGAAAAAATACTTTTATACAATATATTCTGATCATGCTTCCCCTTCCCCTTCCCCAGTTCCTCCCAGAGCCTTCCAACCTTTCCATCCATCCAGGACCACTCCTTTTCTTTATCTCTCTCTGCTTAGAAAATATACAGGGAAAAAAGAAAAAAATAATATCACAAAATAAAAAAAAAACATAATACACAAGCAAAAGACCAGCAAACAAAATAAAAAAAAAAAAACAAAAACTCTGCTCCGACAAAGCAATATGAAACGAAGCTCTACAAAAATACTGTTGAGTTAGTTATGTGCTGTGTGCCTGGATTTTTTGCCACACCTGCCACATGAAGTCAAAAGTGAAATTTTCCACTTGTGGTCTCATGATGGCACTCAAAAGTTGGAGGTTTTAAAGTACTGTAGAGTTCAGATTTTAAAATAAAAAAAAACTCTCCAATTGTACTAGAAATAAAGAACTTTAAAGAGCAACTTCAATGACCTGAACAGAACTCAAAGCAACCAAGAAAGTTGAAATAATGCAATAGAAGCTGAAAATTAAAAGGTCAGAGGGTTTCATCCTGAGTGAGGTAACCCAGACCCAGAAAGACAACCATGGTGTGTACCCACTCATAAGTGGATATTAGACGTAAAGGATAACCATGCTACAATCCACAGACACAGAGAGCCTAGGTTAACAAAGAAGGACCAAAGGGTGATAAAAGGATTTCATGAGAAGGCGAAATAGAAGAGAACTCCTGGGTAGACTGGGGGTGGGTGGAGATGGGAACATGAGGAATCAGGTTAGGGGGTGAATGGACAGGGAGAGTACTGAAAGAGATGTCTTGATATGGGGGACATTTCAGGGTCAGATGGAAACTTTGTGAAAGGTAAATTCCCATGAACCTACAAGGATGACCCTAGCTAAGACTCCTAGCAATAGTGGATCAGAAGCCTGAGCTGCCCTTCTCCTGTAATCAGATTGATGACTACCCCAATTGTCATCAGAGAGGCTTCATCTAGCAACTGATGGAAACAGATGCAGAGACTCATAGCTAAGTATGGGGCTGAACTCAGGAACTCTTGTTCAAGAGAGGGAGGAAGGATTGTACGAGCCAGGTGGTTCAAGGTCATCACAACAAGGAAAGCCACAGAACAACTAACCTGGGTTCATAGAGCTCACAGAGCCTGGACCAACAGGTAGGGAGCCTACATGGGACCAAGCTAGGCCTCTCTACATATATGTGACAGTTGTGTAGCTTGGTCTGCTGAGGGACTCCTAGCAGTGGGAGCAGGACCTGTCCCTAATGCTTTGACTGACTTTTGGGAATCTATTCCTCACACTGAATTGCTTTGCCCAGCCTTAATAAAATGAGGGGAGCTTAGTCCTACCTCAACTTGATATGCCATGCTTTGTTGACACCCACAGAAGTCCTGCCCCTTTCTGAACAGAAATAGAGGAATAGATTTTAGGGAGAGGATAGACCTGGAGAAGAGGAGGGAGGGTAAACTGAAGTCAGGATATAAAATAGATGAATAAATTGAATTTTAAAAAAAGAGATTGGAGCCTTTTAAATCTGTGATTTGAATTTGTCTTAAATATATGGAAGAAACAGAATATAATGGCAAGAAATAAAGCAAAAATATGCAGATAAGCATGAGAAATTCTGAGAAAACCTATCAGAGGATCTAACCTAAAACCTATTCTCATGATCCTAAAGAAAGGAGAAAGGACAGAGACCTGCGCAGTATTTCTTAAAGCGTCCCCATGGTTGCGCAATCCACCTACAGGAGGAAACATCTACAGGGCCCATGTCTATTTTTAGCAGAATTCTGCAGGAACTGAGTTGTAATTATTCCTTTAAATACATATGCATGTCTCAACTTGCTAAATTCACTGCACCCTAGCATCTCCCTGACACCGAGTTCATCACCATGTTCTGTTGTATTTATAACTTTAATAGTAAGCTGTTTTAGGCCAGCACCAAAAATCAAATTATTTTCCTATATCCACGGAGTCAAAAGAAAAGAATAAGAGGAGTGACTGCTTCACAAAATTCAATCTCAATCTCTCATCCTCTGGAAATGCTGCACACACCTATGCACCCTGCTTGGATGAAGCCGTTTTGGTCCTAGTACTCTAATAATCTTGCTTTGTCTAACCTTTTGGAGAATCCTCTGGTTTTTATGCCATCCAAGACATTCGTCTGTCACTGGGCCACAAAGATTGCATTCTTTGCTATCGTGTGTGTGTGTGTGTGTGTGTGTGTGTGTGTGTGTGTGTTTCTTGGGTCTCACAGCACCTCAGGGCCCATTTTTATAGACAGAGGCTAGGTTATTTTAGAAATTCCAATCCTCAGTTTTCAGAATATGGCCTTAGTGTCTTTGCCAATATTATCAGTTAAGATAAGACCACAATGGGATGGCATGTGTCCTTAATCCTGTGCAAAGAAGATGAGATAGGAAAGGGGGCTAGAGAGATGACTTAGTAGATTTAGTGCTTGCTTTGGGAACACCAATGACCAGAGTGTGAGCCTCAGAATCCATATTTAAGAAACTGGGTGTGGTAGCATTTGCTTATAATACCAAGGGAGGGGACATGACAACGGGTGGACGACTAGGTCTTACCGCCAAGCCAATCTAGCCTAATATGTGACTTCCAGGTCAATGAGAGATCCTTTCTCAAAAGTGGTGGATGGCACTCTGGAGGATGGCATCCAAGGTTGTTCTCCAGCCTCCAAAATCATGCATACACATGCACCTGCACAAACAACACACACATACACACACAAACACACATGCAAAACTGCTTATGAGCATACACACACATGCAAACCTGCATGCACAGACACACACAAACACACACATACAAATTAAACATGAGAGGCATTGTGCAACTAAAAGGATAAATCTATACCACCAGCAGCCATCCACTGCCTAGTCTATGAACAGTCTGGCTGACTTCCCCAGAGAGTTCAGATAAATCAGCACCTTGATTTCATGTCTCTTGTTTTCAGAACAGTGAGGAAATAAATTTCTTATGTTTAAAGACACTTGATTCTGACCCTCTTGGAGCCAGCCCTTGAACACAAATAGAGTCTTCTGGCCCCATGATGGCAGAGTGTTTCTCAGCTGAAGAACCAGACAAGGACAGCCCAAGGTTCTTTCCTTGAACTCATTTGTAAAAATTTCTCTCATTGGATGTTTAAGGGTGACATAGCTAACTACAGAGATCATTCCATTCCTAGTAATATCAGTCAGCAAGTCATAAACAATTGATTGCCAGCTAGGTCAGGTGAGCACTGGATGGACTACATGCTTTCTACCTAGATGGCCAAATGCTTTAGCATTCAGAACACCATTAGAAAACTGGGTACTTGGGGGCAGGGTGTGTGAGCACCACACATGTCAGCAATTGGAGTTCTGAGCAACTAGAAAGAAATGAGTTTCATGTGATCTAGATGGGGTTAAAATCCAAACATTTCAGCAAGAACAAGAAGATCATTCCAGAAAGCAACCATGGGAATGTGACCTCAGATATAAAAACAAAAAACAAACAAACAAACAAAAAACATACAGGGAACATGATGATGGTGCTAATTTAGTTTGTAACAGACTTAACTCCTCCTCCACATGGATGGACATGGTGGGCCTCACCTGAGAGTAGATAGCAAATCAAAGCAAGCAACTTTGTTCAAGGAACTCCAGAGATTACAGACAGTCGTGGTCCTGCAGCACCTAAATCTTCCTTTGGGATTTTTGAGCTACCTCGGAGAAAGTTCCCACCAATCAAAGAGAGAAAGCAGACGTGACTCAAGTACCAGAACTCTGGAGATGGTGTACTGTCAACATGAAGAAATGGCCTCTTTTGCTCGTCAATGCCATGTTGATTGGGAAGACTTAGCTTTAATTGCCTGTTGGTAGCATCTCCTTGATTTTTATTTCATAGTTCAAGGCCTCCTGACTTTTCAAGTGTGTAAAAACTGCTCCACCACTTTGCTTTTGCCATGTTTTCTTTAGTGTTTCATGGACCACAAGCTTTCTCATCATATAATTACAAGTTGTATATTTATTTTCATGTGTTAAATCACTTAAAATTATCTTAAATCATTTCTTACTTCTAGATGAAAAAAAGGCACATCCATATTAGAAGACTAATTAAATTGGACTTTCCTCTGTGTTTCTTCTGTATCCTTTTAAAAAGACCAGTCCAAGTCTAAGTAAACAATCTTTGATTTACTTTCAGAATATATCTCCAATCTTATAACTCTCTCTACTACTGCTACCTTCTAGTCCAGGATTTCACAGATGTTGCTATATTCTTTCAGCTCTCTTCCCAGATTCTATACCAAGGTATCCTTAGGCATAGTTATATAATTGTTAACTTAAAATTTCTCATATCTCTTCATCTTACTCAGAGTAAAACCCTTACAAAAGTCTACAAGACCATTGTGATTTGGCCCTAAATCATTATTTTGAATTATTACCTTTGTTTGTTCCCTTCTAATCAGTCTAGCTTCTTTGAGATTGATAGAATATGCCAACTACATTCCTACCTTAGGACCATTATTCAAGCTATCTTCTAACTTAAACACAGTATCTGTGGGTATCTGCTTTTATGTCTTTGTGTCTTTCAATTCTTTATTCACATGTCATCTTTTTAATAAGTCCTAGTCAGACAAGCTTCTTGTCTCCCTGCTTTGCATCCATAACTCATTTATTCTGCTCTCCTTTATTTTATAGTTTGTATTATTTCCTGTAGCTTTTACATATTTCTGTATTTTTCATCACTGTCATACACACACATTGTGAGAGCTCCATTGTATAGCACAGAATCTGCTTTGTTCAATGCTCTATCTAGGATGCCAAAAGACATAGCTGGTACAGGCTTGCCAATGTCTAAATAAATTCTATCCCACTGGTCAATGGACCTTTTGTACCCTTCAAGGTCTTATCTAATATGGGAGAGTCTCTGAAAGTGTCTTCCATGAGTTAAGAGTCAACTTAGACCTCTGTCTTGGAAATCCTGGTGTCTGCGATGATTTTTTTTCCCCCAGAAAGTGTCACAAACTGTAGTACAAGCTACTGTTCTCTCCCCAGTTCCTCAAGTTCTGGTGCTACAGGTATACATCAACATGTTTGGAAACTGTGCACAGGGCTTCCTGTGCACCTATCTTTACTCTAGACCTGTGGCCACTCTCCCACCCACACCTGTAGCAAGGATGAAGCCCTAAGTTCTAAAGCAGAAAGATTCTGCTGCATCCTCTGCACCGTTTGTTGGACTGAAATATTATGTTCTGGCAGCAGAGGAGAGAGTTCACTTCTAATCTGTGAACAACCTTGTCCCAAGAACATCACAACAAGGATGCAGATAGAAGTATTTGAACCCTGGCTTTCACACTCTCCTGAATATCCAGAAATGATCTGCTTCCCTTGACTGCATGTGACGTAAGGTCAGACAAGAATCCCCCTTCCACAAGTTTACAATTCTTCCTAAGCTGACTCTTCCAACTGTGCTGATACTTGGGCCGACGATGAAAATTTGATTGTTTGTCACTCTATATTTCTGGTATTAATGCTGTCTTATAGGCTCATATCAGGAACACAGAACCAAAATGCTAAGGTCAAATGAAAGAGCAAGGAAGCAAGAATGTACACCTATAGCACAATATTTGTAGTTCTTTGAAAGAAAACCACTGAATGAATAAGGAAACATTCCCTGCTATATATTATTCAAAGACAATTTGAATATACATTATTCAAATGTGGCTTTCACAATAACAAATACATTCTCCAAAATGTCACATTGCTAAAGGATATATCAATATTGGATGAAATTCATTCACAATCTTTTATTAGAAAAAGAATTTTTAAAGCCCAGAGTATATTATTTTGGTAAGTGTACACTTTGTGACTTTTGTCTTTGTTAAATTACATCTAAATTCTTTTCTCCTAGCTACTCTAACTACAGTATGTCTGTCTCCTTTCATAAAAGGTGGTATAAGTGCATCAAAGTGGTTCTGGTAACAGTGGGCTGTGCAATGGAGGGCACCACTGCTTCTTTTCAATTTCCTTGTCAATAAAAGAAAGTGGTTGGCAAGGAAATGTTAACCGTTTGATGGATAGGCCAATTACCCTGGTCTGATCATAACACACTGTACGCATTTGCTGAAATAGCATGCTGTACCATATAGCTATGTACAATGATTGTATCAATTTAAGAAGTAAAAAAAAAATATATGGAGTGGTAAAACAAAAAGAGTGGTTGGGTCAGATCACCTGCAATACCTTTCCAGGAATATGCCTTCATATTTTATGTTTTAGTAGGAAACCACACAATTTTAAGGGTTGAAAATGATTCACTCTTAGTATATTCAAACTCAAGATCAACTTCAGTTCACCTCTGGAAGTTCAAAAACTATTACTTATGTAAATTACAGACTCCTAAAACATTACCTGACAATATATTTTAAGGTGTGATATGTGAACATAATTAATTTAATTTTATAGTCCATTTGTATGATATCAATTAATCATCAAATTTTTTCAGCACTACTATGCATAAAATGTTAGGTTAGACCCCAAAGTTATCTGCAGTATCTACCTGGATGCATTCAATTAAAAAACTACAAAATAATGAAAATGAAATTGCTTCAAACATACACTGTGTGGGAGACAAAGTGGACACAAAAGAAAGAAGTCAGCACACTTGAAGTAATGAGCTAAGGAAAGGTTTCCCAAAAGACTTAAAAAAGGAAGTTGATATCACTCAAGTGAGTGGAATCATTTATTGGATGGATGTTTTCAAGGCAAGAAAGACAAACCTCCAAAAACAGTAAAGCAAGAAAGATAGCACATAGGGGGATGGAGTAACTCAGAAGAGCCATGGCACATCGATAAAGAGAGGATGGTGAGAGAAGGTAAGGGGAAACTTCAGCTCCCATGCTAAGGGATTATGCTTTATCCAACAGCTTGTAAAGTCACTTGGGGATTTTAGACAGATGTGTAATTTAATAGATGCACGTTTTTGAAAGCTTCCTCTAATGCTGTTTTAAAAGGCAAATCAGATGTTACAGAAGAGGGAGGAAAGATGATGTATTTGTTTACCACAGCCATAATAAAATACCACAAAATGGAGCAGCCCAAACTAAAGTTCACTTTTTTTTAACTTTTTCAGTCAAAGACCACTGTCACAGAATCTCTTTTCCCTGGGAAGCTGTGAACAAAAGGCAATGTAGAATGTATAAGGACAAACCAAAGTATGGTTCCACCAAAGTCCAACTTAAGGAGCCAATGAGTTTATTGAATTCACAGAGCATGGGTTAGAGGTTAATGAGAGTAGCAAGGGTGACCCAAAAGCAAAAGCACCACTGGAAATCTTGCTGCAAGCATGGTGATTTCCCCCATAGATGTGTAGATGACTTCCCCCTTCCTTATGATCTTCTATGCCCCACCTACTCTAGCACTTCCCAATGCCATAAGCCTTTGGAGCAGAATTCCATATGGTTAGTTAGGAGGATAGGAGAATGTGATTAAAAGTTCAGGCTCAGAGCCAATAACTCTTCCTACTCTCCTCCTATGGCAGAACATCAAGAGACCAGATCCTTAGGGTCTCTAACAAATATTCACGTCACTCTGATGATGATGATGATGATGATGATGATGGCTATTAGTCTTGCAGAACAGCGCTATGCAGCAAGGAATGATCAGGGGACTTCTCCTGTGGCTTCCTTCCTTGCTTCATGAACCATTGTCTCCTGTCTTCTCATCATGTTCCCTCCATATACACATCTGTCACCTCACATTATCTTTGCTGAAGGACATCCATCAATGTTAGAGACCACCATTCAACCTCATTTTATATAACTTCCTCTTTAATACCTTATCTCCAAATACTATTGCATTTGGAGTTATGGGAGCTTGGGATATCCACATAAATTTGGGTTCATGACTCAACTCATCACAGATAGATTTGGTGGTGTCTTCTACAAAGGTTCAGGTGAGATGTGATGTAGCAGTCCAGGAACAGTGGGATGCATACAACAGAGTCATAAACTGTTAAGATGTTTAAATGAAAGCGAAAATAACTGCCCCTCCCATCCATTCTCTATAGTTCTTCCACTCCCTAGAGCAATCATCCCAGTTCTTCAGCTCTTTCATCTTGCATTTTTCTTTTTATCTCTAAAGAAGATTCACACTCTACCAAAGGAGAAAGGTATCTCTCTTACTTTCAAGTTCAGAACTGATTGGGGACAAGTATGCAGTCAAGTGGCCAAAGAACAAAGCATCAACCTGATTACTGGACTCAGTTACCTCACTCAACCCATTAGTCACTCATCAAGTCATCATCCAAAGGAATCAGACATTAAATCAAGTAGGGATATCATTGGTGATATTGAGGCATTACTTGTTTTTATGCATTGTGGTGACATCCAGGTTATACATTATTAATATATCTTTATTTTCTCTTAGGAACACAAGCTGAAATGCTGAAGAGTGGAGAGCAAGATTTCTGCAATTTCTTATAATTCATATGAGCAGAGAATGAGTAAAAGTCTATGTGAAACAAGATTGGCTACAAGTTGAAACTGGGTAGTATAGGCCAGATTTTCAATATTATTGTTTTCCTCTCTTTACACATGTTTGTGGTTCTCCATCAAAAAAAAAAGTTAAGAGAAGAAAAATAGATAAGTTACTAAGACCAAAAGATGAGTGATTTCATAAAGGAAGGAGTGAAGGATGACAAAGGCAAAAATAAGAATACAGAGTCCTTTGAAGATGAAGACATTTATATGTTTCCTTAGCAAGTGCTATGTGCTGACACTACTGTGACCACTGGGCACACAATGGTGATGAGAGGGGAAAAGTTTGTATCATCATAGAAGCCACCTTCTAGTGACACAGTGACTTTTGTCAGATGAGTCTGAGGGCGGAAATGGAGAATATCTGCCCAGCTGTTTATAGCTGATAGACTTAGTGAGATATGAGGTGAATTTTAAAAGGCAGAGCAAAAATGTTCAGGGAAAAATAAATTCCATAGCTACAGTGCTTTTTCTATAGACATTAACTAGAATGTACATAGGCTAGGTGATAGAGGCTATTGAGATGAAATTACTATAAGATAAAAAAATCAGTACGTTTATGGGATAGTTGGAAAGAAATTGAATCAAATCAGGTTATAGTCATTACATAAAAAAAATGAAAATGACAAAGTCCCTTTCTCTAAAGTAGTGGTTCTCAACCTTCCTAATGTTGTAACCCTTTAATACAATTCATCATGCTGTGGTGACCCCCTAAACATAAAATTATTTTAGTTGCTACTTCATAACAATAAGTTTGTCACTGTTATGAATTGTAATGTAAACACCTATTTTTCCAACTGTCTTTGGCAACCCCTGTGAAAAAGGGCCATTTGATCCCCAAAAGGGTTACATACCCAGGTTGAGAACCACCATTGTTTACTGAAGGCAGTGAAGGTAAATGCTAGGCTCAGAAAATAGAACAAAACAAAACCCTTGTCCAGGCCAGATTGCATTATGTAAAGAATGAGTACAGCTGCTCTGACTCCTGGGCTACCTGGAACAACTGTTCTTCTTCCAATACGTACCTGTCACTTAGGTGGGGCATATGTATATTTCACTCTCTTCCTTGACGTCTTTCCCAGATTCATTTCTGCATAAAACAGCTCCCTGTGTGTCTATTAGAAGTCACTTTAATTGTCAGATGACAAAAACCTCACGAACTGTAGCTTACACATAACAATAATGTCCCTTGATGATGATTTGAGGTTCCCAATCTCACTCATTCCTTGTTCACTGCTCTTCCTTATTGTCTATCCTGTTCCAGTATGACTGCTATATCACCAGATATCACATTCTGAGCAAGAAGAAATGAAAAAAAAATAGAATATAGTACCAAGTGTATCGGGGAAGCTAAAGCATCTTCTAACCCAAACCGTCTAGCAACATTCTCCTTGCAAATTGCTGTTGGTTGAATGTGAAATCACAAGTGTCTAAAAGCTTGGTCCCTTGGTAGTTGAAAAAACTATTGTCTCTTAAGAAGGCAGACACTTTTTAGATGGCATAAATCCCTGGAGGTGAGCGTTGAAGTTTGAGAGTTTAGTTCCACATCTTTTCTGCTCTCTAAACAGCCTATGCACACAATATGAGCAGCTGCCTCATATCCCTGCTGCCAGTCAGTCCTCTGCCACCATGTACACCTTTACCCTCGAATGTGAGACAAAATGAAATTGTTCCCCCATAAATTACTTATCAGGGATTTGGTCACAGTCACAAGAAAATTACTTAATCCATACATACTGGTCAAAAATATGTTGATTGGTCATTTCTAGTTACAAGCAAGTCTATAAAAATATTTCAGTTTGCCAGAATGCATAACTAAAGTCGGCAAAGAAAACTCAGATTGGGAAAATGAGGTAAATTGCCAACAGTATCTCTCTGTTGGCAAAGGGTTGTATCCCGTCCAGTCCTGCAGCTATTCAGTCCCAAAGAAAAACACTGAGGTCTACATTAATTACAAACTGGTTGGCCTATTAGCTCAGGCTTCTTATTAACTCATTCTTGCATCTTAAATTAGTCCATAATTCTTGTCTGTGTTAGCTATGTGGCTTGGTACCTTTTATCAATGAGGCATTCTCATCTTGTTTCCTCTATGTCTGGATGGTGTCTGCAGACTGAACCTTTCCTCTTCCCAGAATTCTCCTATTCTGGTTGTCCTGTCTATATTTCTTGCCTGGTTATTGGCCAATCATCATTTATTAAAACAACTGACGAATTTTTACAGGGTACAATACCATTGTCCCACAGCATCTCCCATATCATGGGGTTTTGTGATTGTTTTATTCTTGACTTTTTGTTTGCTTGTGGTTTGTTTTTTGTTTTGTTTTGTTTTTACTTTATATAATAACTATCCTGCCAGTATTTATACCTCATGGCCTATTATTCTCACTCAAAATATACAAGTTAGTGATTTTTAATATATTTACAAGGTTGTTGATTGGTCACTCCCATCAAATTCCATGATATTCACATCCTCCAGAAATCCCTTCTAGACATGAATAGTCATTTCTTTTTGCTCTCAGCTTCTAATCCCTCTAACTGTACCTAGCTGGACTTTCTCACTGGACCCTTTGTTCTTGACATCAGAAGTCACACAGACTGAAACATCATCATGACTATGGTAGTTGATCAATTTTGCCCAAAGTTTGTCTATTTTTGTATTTTTCCACATCGTTAGTTTTTGTTCGTGGTTATTCTCTCTGTTCCTTATTTTATATTACATAGACCTCTTATTTTATGTGTTCAAAACATATTTATTGTCTTTGTACCCCCAAATTGCTAATATATAGCCATCTCCCTGACATTAAATATGCATGGGAGGCATCTGAAATATTTGATAGTCCAGTACCCATTTGTTCCTTCTGTTGATAACTGGCCCTTGATTCTCCCTTTGAGTGTGGTTGCAGTCTTGCCAGGACTCCCCTACCTTTTCAACCACGATATGGGAAGTGGCTCAAGTCTGTCTGCTACCTTGTTTCCTGGAAGGCAAAATTTTCACTGCCAGGTGAAAGGATAAAATGGGTTAGATGTCAGAAGAGACTACGCTTCCTGTCACCAAATTCTAGGGGCTTCAGTAGCTGCTACTTGACAACCTTCTTAGGCCAGTTTTTCCTTCTCTTCTGTGACTCAAACTCTTACCATAAATTCGTTTTTTATTGTTTTCTTCCTTCTCAAACGCACCGAAGAACCCTAACTTGTAACAGCAAGCATTTAATGATCATTCGTTGGGTGATTGTTGCTTTCACTAATGATAAAATACAAATTGGAGGATCTTGAAACCGAAATAAGGTAAGATTGTGGCTAACTTTCTTGAATTCCCTGAGTTTTACTTCTGAGGCAGCAAAAACGTTCCTCTTTGCCAATCTTTTCATCTTCAACGTCAGCGATTATGTTTCCAGGTCTGATTTAGCTGCTCATGCTGCTCCCGTCCTCATTTCTGCTCTGCTGAGCCCATGCCCTCTTCACCCTTTCGCCTGCTTACCTTGAAAGGCGGCAGTTATCTCTAGCAGACAGCTATCAGAGGAAGTCCTTTCACACACCCCCTCCGGAGTCGTCAGGATGGCGGTCTCTCAGGGCTGCTCTATCACCACCTGCAATGCTGGATGCTACATTTTCCTTCTCCTTTTCGTTTGTCTCCTGGATATAGTGTGGAGGTCATCTTTTGGACCCTTCTGTTTATAGTCTGAGTTCTCAATAAATGCTCCTAGAGTTTCTACTTCAGCCTGAGAGAAGTTCGGAATAGAGAGAAACTGTGAAGATATTTTGGGTCCAACTTCTTTCCTTTGTGGGACAGAACAAGACAGCCAAGGCAGGGGTTGAGGCGCCAGTGCGGGCACACCTTCCAGCACATCCTCTGATATTATTCATCCTGTCAGATTCTGCTTTCTCCTCACGTCTAGCTGCTTATTCTCCTGTAGAATTCCACACTATTGGATATATTAAGACATGTCTACTTAAATTAAGTACTTTTTGTCTCTTATTATTCTTTAACTTTGACTGAAAGATGGTCTAGTTTTCTTGCTAACAGACTCTGAGCTAGGGGTTGCTATACCAAACATCCTTACAAGTTACCTTGAGAATAGTTGTGGAGACAAAAAGCAAAAACAGGAATAGAGATGGACAGCTGGGGAGATAGCCAGGAGATAAAGGGCTTCATGAGGACCTGAGTTCAAGTCCTACCGCCCACATACTAAAGCCGGGCATGGTGGTACATGTTTGTAAACCTGGGGAGGCAGAGAAAGATGGACACTTCAGGCTTACTGGCTAGCCAGCCTAGCCCAGTCTATTAATCCCAGGTTCCAATGAGAAATCATCTCTCAAAAAGGGGGATGTTTGATCATACTTCATGTTCTGGCTTTGTGGGAGCCTAGCCAGTTTGGATGTTCACCTTCCTAGACCTGGACGGAGGGGGGAGGACCTTGGACTTCCCACAGGGCAGGGAACCCTGACTGCTCTTTGGACTGGAGAGGGAGGGGGGGAGGAGTGAGGGTAGGGGAGAGGGGCAGGAGGAGGGGGAGGGAAATGGGAGGCTGGGAGGAGGTGGAAACTTTTTTTCTCTCAATAAAAAATTAATAAAAAAAATAAAAAAGAAAAGCAAATGTATTTTCCAAAGTAAGCTAAAGTATGGCATAGATAAGCATACCTAGTTAAAAAAAGGGGGGGATGGGGGGATGCTGAGAAATAATACTGGAGGTTTGCCTATGGCCTTCAAGCACACACATACATATACACACACATATCAACACATATACACATGCACACATACAGAGAAAGAGGAAAGATAAATACATACATACATACATACATAAAATAATACATAGATAGATAGAGATAATGGATAACCCGAAGTAGACAAAGAGAAAGGTCAACTTGCAAAATCAGCCAATAGTATTAAGTAGGCCCACCAAGACCCTATGGAACTAGAATACTTCCTCAGAGTTGCCCCCATCAGGTGCAGATGGCCTTCATAGGCATCGGATGTAGCCATGCTCAATAGTCCTTTGAGACCGAGGCAGCCCCAGGCAGGTTGAGCCATCCCTAGAAATCGGCTGAAAGCTAAGGCTGTGAGCCGACAGCCCCCAGATACCAAGTCCTTACTTGAAGGAGTTTATGGGGAAGGTCTGTCCATCCCAAGCCTATTACAGATTCTCCCTGTCCTTGGACAACTGCAGAAACATACATCTTATTTAACAGGAAATACTGTCTTAGACATTCCTCCCAATCCCTGACCTTGGGGAATTTTAGAGTCTAGTAGGAAAGACAGCTAATAAATCAGGACGAAGATGTGAAGGGCAAAACAGCACACAAGAAAGCAGACAGACACTCCCCCATCAAGGGGGGTGTGGTAAACTGGGAATACCCAGAAGGCCTGGCTGCCTCAACTTAGCTAAGGCAGACTGGAGAAAGGACAGCCGAGGCCGTCCTTTTAGAGGACAGTTAGAGGACACTGAGTCTCTACTTCCTTCTTTGCTTCGATCTCTCTCTCCTCGCCAGTACCATAATCCCCTTCACTTCGCTTCTCACTTATTCAGACACTCTCCTGATTTGCTCTAACGTCTCCAGAGCTATTTCTCTCCATTGCCAGTGCTAGCCCCTCAGCCCGTTCTAAGTGAAGCTTTAAAACCTAATTGTTGTGCGACGTTTTCGCACATTGACTGTGATTGCACACCTGGCAAATGGCATTTTCAAGGGATTTGTAGACTTAATAAGGTTCGGGTTTCAAATATGTACATAATTAAATTTCTGATCTTAATAAAAAGACATTACTGGCTACATGCTAAGTGGTAATGAAATCCTAAAAGGGGAGGGGAGTGGGGACGAGAGTCAGTTAACAAAAGGTTTCCTCGGGATCTTTCTTACAGGTTCTACTGCTCAAAGGTTATGCTGCAAAATTTACAAAGGGAATATTGTCAGAAAATGTGGTATTGGGACTTAAAATGTTGGGGCCAGAAACTCTATAAAACAAGGGAAAAAACGGTTTATGGCATTCCGACTTCATCGCTGGAGAGAAAAAAAAACTGCATTGAAAATAATTGGAGGATTGGAAGCCTCCTCCCAGCGCCTGGCTGCCTTCCAGGACTTGAGAACCTCCGACCCAGCACAGAGATCAGTGATAAACTAGGCGTGCCCGGCCACAGCCTCCTTCCCCGGGGAACTTCCCACACACGGTGAAAGCGAGTGAGAACAAACCTCAGCCCCCAGCGCACCACCCAGGAAAGCTTTCAAGCCAAGCGAGCTGGCTGCACACTGGTGGCAGAGTCTTGGCAAGTGACAAAAGCCCCCGAAGCGTTGATTGTCTCTGCCAAGAGAAGCCTGTGCAGTCAGGGGTTATGAGCTTCTGAGACCGCAGGGCTGCACGAGGTGGGTGGGGAGGTTAGCAAGATCCAATAATAATTAATGCTGCCACCAATATCTCCTCGCCTCTGAATCCGGACAAGCCCCATTAGCCTTTGATGCTCTGTGAGAATCTGGAAGACAAGACTTTAACTTTGGGAAGCAGAGTGATCTCTGCTACTCAGCCACCTGCAGGGGCTTGGGAGCCGCCCCTGGGAAAGACATCCTGTCAGAAGTCAGGGCAGCTTCCGACTGGTTTGACTTTTGGGATGGAATCCCTTGGCTCCAGAGATGAAATGGAGCCCAAAGGCGTAGCAGAGCCCTGTACATCCGTGAATTACAACTGGTTGTGAGAGGAGGAAGCTGGGCATTAAGCTTTCTGGGTTCTGGCATGGATCCCTGCTGCCTCTGAGCTCAAAGTCACGCTGACTGCCCCATGTGAAGGGAGCTTTGTGTCTCCACAAACCTAAAGCAAATCTCATCCCTGGGCCCCATAGGCTGTTCCGGGAACACAGAACACCTGGGTGGGTGCCGGGGTTCCTGCTTAGGTCACAGGGGATGAAAGAAAGCTGCTTCCCAGCAGCCAACAAAACCTGAGTTCTCATTTTGATACAAATCAAAAAATCGGTTTCGTTTTTGAAAGTAAGCTAGTCATTCAGTCTCATGGCTTCTGCTTAGATTGAGTTATGAACATGTAACTTTCAAAGCCAACCATCATTTGGATCCATGCTTTGTGTCTGGTGGTAAGAGAGGATAAGAAACTTATCATATAAAAAATTAATGAAATTACCAGAGAATAGGTAAAAATTTAAAACAAGAATCGGGGACTAGAATTTAAGTAAAACAAATGGGAAAAAATATTTCTTAAGTGCTCTTCCTGAGAGTTCCGAGGATCCGCTGCGTTTACCACGTCAGAATGCTCATGGTAAGAAGTGAAGTGGATACACAGACTTCTCCAAAGAGACTTCTCCACCGGAGTATCAGATCTGCTCTTGGACATTCCTGAGTGTGCCCAGTGTCCTCTCTGTGAGCACAGCTCTCAGCATCCATGTTATTCTGATGATAGTAATACTGGTTCCTTCTACTGCTGTAAAGGACACGTATTTCATGCAGTGTAGACTAGAGAGAAAATGGGTAACCTAAGAAGCTGAAGTTGTGAAGCTGGGCGGTGGTGATGCATGCCTTTAGTCCTAGCACTTGGGAGACAGGCGGATCTCTGTGAGTTCGAGACCAGCCTGGTCTACAAGAGCTAGTTCCAGGACAGGCTCCAAAACTACAGAGAAACCCTGTATCAAAAAACCAAAACCAAAAAAAAAAAAAAAAAANAAAAAAAAAAAAAAAAAAAAAAAAAAAAAAAAAAAGCTGAAGTTGTGGAAATAAGTGAACATTTTGCACCACTATATATCAAGTGCTTAATATGTGTAAATGATAAGTTTAGTGGCTTACATAATTTCCTTTTATGAGATCAGTGCAATTATCTTTGGATGCAGAAACATGCACAGAAAAGGTGCATAACATACACAGGGGCCCACAGCGGAGGCTCTACCATCCTCCGCTTGGATGTTGCAGTTCTGTCTCCCTCTATAGTCAACAGTTTGGACTTCATCACCTCTTCTCACCGCTGCCTAATGAGTAGTTTTAAAGAGTTTCTAAGCTATTTGGTGAAAACCTTTCCATAGGACATGTTTATGGATTATCAGTTGCCAAGACAACCAGAACTCTGTATCCTCAGCTCTGTCTTTCAGGGCAAAGGCGGTGTGCTCTTTTCTTCCTTCTGATTATCCCATACTGATTCCTCTTGTTGGTATCTCTCCTCTGCTAAGTGCTTAAACTCTTTAGGGACTTTGAATCTTTGAACCCCTACCAGCAGTGTATCAAATAATATTATATGTGCTCAGTGAATGTTTAAATGACTGAGAAATTTGAATGAACCAGAGAATTGCACATAAACCAAGAAAACCCAAAGAACTAAAAGGAATCAAATGCAAGGGGGTAGACAGGGATTTGCTGAATACTTACCATGTGCGAGTATTATGAATTATTTATTTTAGAACTAATTTAGAAAGACTTAGAATCAACTTGTAAAGCAATGCTGTAACATTTTCCTCTCATTTATAGACAAGGGAACCAAGGTGGAATGGATTAAGCACATTGCCTTGGGTCACACAGCGCATAGAATGACATGGAATCTGAAGCGAGGTGTTCTGGCTTCCAAGCCCAGGCTTTTTATTTTCTGTCGTTCTGACTCTTTTAAAGATCCTCTGTCTTGTTAAATGTTCCTTCTAAGTTCAAAGAAACCTCCTCCTGAGTTGTAGCATGTCTTCACTCTCCAGTTCCACAAGAACAACCTCCAAATACTAATCCTATGAGAATCTAGCAGAGCCTCAGAGGCATGTGGTTGCTGTGACTTGCCTCTAGAGTGTCCCCAAAGGTTTCGCTGACAGACTGTGGCATTCCTGGGAGACAGCAAAACTTTGAAAAGGTAGAGCCCTGTGGGAGAAAGTCTGGTCGTTGCAAGAGTCCTCTGGCAGGGGAAATGGGGACTGCAGTCCCTTCCTCTCTTTCCTTCTCCCATCCCAGCTGCCAGGTGATAAGCAGTTGGCTGACACAGGGTCCCACAATGATGTCACATCTCTCCCACTGGCCCAAAAGCAACAGAGAAAACTGAATGTGTCATGTGTGATGATACCTCTGGAATCGTGAGCCCAAATAAACTTGTTCTCCACTTAATTCGGTTATCTCAGTATTTGGTCACAGTCATGTAAAGTTGACTATCATAGTGATAAATTAGTAGCTGGTGGAATGAATATAATGATGGTAGATGGATGGATAAATGGATGGCAAAGTGGATTTGGTAATAACAAGTTCATCTTTATTAACAAAACAATGATAATGGCCAAACCAGAGGTTAAACATTTAGTTGCACAGCAAGGAAGCTGATCTCTAATTTGCTCATGTAGCAGACCTTCCACAACATTGGTTTTACAGTAAGCATAGAAGTAAAATTTATTTTTATCTGAATATATCTTAAAATGTAATTAAATAGTTTTTATCATATTTAAATTGCATTTTGGCTGCTTGAAATAAAATTAAAATAGAATTGAATAATAAAACCAAATATTTTCATATGTATGCTGTCCAAATAGTTTATTTGAAAAAAAAAGAAAAGAAGACAACACCAAAATATTCTGTAATGTGCACTGCATGTTTGTTCTGACTTTCTTGTTCTCTGCAATATTTGAGTGCAGCAATTATGGTGTAGGAATGTAGGAATAAGCTTGGAACACTGGCTGGAGAATCTATCCATGTTTCACACAACAGGAAAGTGTGCAAATGACATTGTCCCTAATGTTTTTGCAAAGTGAGAGGAGAAACCTTTCCGTTAATTTGCAAATGGGCATATACACAAATGAAATTTGTCTTACACATGACATGATATCCCTCCACAATGACAAATAATTACAATATAGGTCTGCAATTCAGTATCTAGAACATTATGAACCAACCACGTGTGCTTTAAATTGAGAAATATCAAGACACTGCTAAAGCATGCAATGTGTAACATACAGAGCAACATTCCTACTTAACATTAATGTTCCACTCATGAAAACAGGAAAATAGTCACACCAAATGGAATAACTAGATTCCACATAAAGCTTTTTTCCCAGGTGTTGTTTAGCTGCTGAGTTTGCCACAAATTTATCAGCACCTGAATATTGGAACCTCTCGCTTCAGAATTGCAGATGAAGGTCTGAGGATGCCTTTCTCTTGATTCTTTTTTGCATGCATCATTAAGACTGGAAACTGAAGGAAAATGGCCACCTATCAAATGGCATAGAAGAGCTACTAAATATTCATCCATCCAGTTGTTTCAACCCTAATTCAACCAATGTGACAACCTACAGAAAATAAGCCAGTTAGACTTCGTGATACATTTGTGATATGGGTTGACAAAATTATGAAAATGAGAAAAATGTTTTTTCTAAAAGACCTGTCCATCTTTTCTCCTTTGAGACCGATTTCTTCCTGCTGATACTGGCTCCCTGGAAGCAGTCGAATCCCCAGTACCACGGGACCCCTGAAAAGAAGCAATTTCCTATGCTCTGGTCTGAATTCTAGTTATGCTAAAAGCCCGAACTAGGGGCTTTCAATGAACAGAATGAATAACTTTTCTTCACTTTTTAAAGTAATGGGGGTGGTTTACAAGGAGTGAAGACGAAGATAGAAGCACGTGACAGCACTTGGAAGATAGAGAGAGGCGGGAGGAGAGGTAGTCAAAGCCAGCCTGGGCTAATGGAGCCCTTACTACAGTCAACAAATGTTGCCCAGGTACAGGATGGGAGGCAGCTTCTTGTCACTTTCTGGCACAGTTTCTAATTCCAATTTATCATTGCGCTAAAAGACTCAGTGTGACGCACTGAGATGAGGGGCATGGCATCCCTCAGATCACATTCCGGGGATGGTCCCACTTGGTCAGCCTCCATACACCAGGGCCCAGGATCCAGGGCGAAGTAGTACGCCTGTGTAATAGGGCGGGAGTCAGGGGGCAATTCTGGAAAGAGAAGTTTAAAATGTGAGCAGGCTCTTTCCAGCCTTAATGCCTATAGAGGAGAGATTATAAATCGTGTCAATTGAGAGCAAAGGCTAGTTCCGAAGAGCAGATAGAAATATCACAGAAAGAAGATTGATCCATTTTGAGGGGTTGAAGGCTCCGCCGCGTTTGGGAGGCCAGTTTTTGCAATCCCACAGTCTGCACCGGGCAGACACTCGATAGTTAAGAGCATCTTCTAGGATGACTGAACTGAGACACTGAGGAAAAGGGACCCTCAGAACCTACCCTGGAGAAGAGATGGAAGGAAGAGCAATTTGCGCATGCCAAGTGCTTGTCAATCATTCCCCAGCTGCCTGTACTCTCGCATACTTGGGCAGTGCAGACGCTGGGCACAGGTTAAGGGAGCTGACAATTAGTCCTATGGCAACCCTCACAGGTTGATTTCTGGCCCTGGTGGCCATGGAATAAAGCTTCTACAGAGCTACAGTTTCTGTACTAAAGTACCTGCTTCTCCTGAGGAATCTGTGATAAAAAATATTGCTAGTTGCTAGGGCAATAACAAACATTAAAATTTTCTCTCGACCCAGAAAACCTCTTCACAAAGATAGCAGAGACAGAAACGAACCAATTTAATTACCGAATAAACATGAAGTCAGGATGCACACTCACGTGGTAGGCAGTTCACTTAAGAAACGACAAGCCAAACAAATGATGCCTATATGATACAGGTCTCCAAATTATCACCTCTTCTCAAGGCAGAGGGCTTGACAGTACTGGGTGACACCTGGTAACTATTTACTTGGTTCAACCAGAAGAAAAACCATCTTTGTCAGGCTGGAGGTAATTCAACAGTTTGGGGTGAGCGCTGCTATAGAAGTGAGTCCCCTCCCTCCAGCCCCACAGAGAAGGCCAGAGTGAGTGAGACTGGGGGCTGTCTCCTTGATGTTTACTGATGTTGAGAAGGACATTCCCCAGTCATCAGACTCACAAAAAAACCTATCTAGTTCCAAAAGAATGCTCAGACATTACAAAGGGAAAGAAAGTACTTATAATTATATGTTTCTAACATAAATGGTCTAGGATGAAGGAGGAGAGGGAATCTCAAAGCTTATTTTTGAAGGGGAGAATTTTATCCTTTTAAAAAAAATATTATTTTTATTTGTCCTCCCACATCTCATTGCTAGATATTGAGACCCTGATCTGTCCCATCTCCCCACGCCCCTATCCCCAGGAGATGTTAATAGGCCATTCAGGGCCATGATTTCGAACAAGGCAGTCAACTGTGAGCTTTGCAGCCTTTCCTGCAGATTAATTAAAATGTGTTCCCAGGATGAGAATCTGTCACAGAGGTGGCAGTTGCATTTAAAGAAGCCCCCAGGAGGCCACTGATGCTCCTTCAGGGCATTGAATCACTGCCTAAGCTACAACATTCATCTCCACAAAGGGATACCTACCCAGCTGAGACAGAATAACCCCCTACAAGCCACACAGAGACTAATAGTTTGAAGGAATTATTTTCTAGATTCTCAAATTTCTTTTTCACTCTTCAAAAAACAAACAGACAAACAAAACGGTCTGTTAGAATATTGCATTGGAAGTCCTCAGCACCCAAACATGGACGACTGGTAGTCCAATGACCCGCAGACAAAAAGGAGGAACTATCCTGAGTGAGGTAACACAGACCCAAAAAGATGAACATGGGATGTACTCACTCATAATTGGTTTCTAGAGATAAATAAAGAACCTTCATCTGGATATGGATGGAGATGGAGACAGAGACCCACACTGGAGCACCGGACTAAGCTCCCAATATCCCAAGGAGGAGCAGAAGGAGGGAAAATATGAGCAAAGAAGTCAGGACCACGAGGGGTGCACCCACCCACGGAGACAGTGGGGCTGATCTATTGTGAGCTCACCAAGGCCAGCTGGACTACGACTGAAAAAACATGGGATAAAACCGGACTCTCTGAATATGGCGGACAATGAGGGCTGCTGAGAAGCCAAGGACAATGCCACTGGGTTTTGATCCTACTTCATGTTCTGGCT
The DNA here is from genome assembly GCF_014885135.2 of Alexandromys fortis. NCBI lineage: Eukaryota > Metazoa > Chordata > Mammalia > Rodentia > Cricetidae > Alexandromys > Alexandromys fortis. The sequence continues at coordinate 5,033,217 of NW_026067988.1, forward strand.
TTGTGGGAGCCTAGCCAGTTTGGATGTCCACCTTCCTAGACCAGGATGGAGCGGGGAGGACTTTGGACTTTCCACAGGGCAGGGAACCCTGACTGCCCCTCAGACTGGAGAGGGAGGGGGAGAGGAGTGGGGGGGAGGGGGAGAGGAGAGAGAGGAGGGGGGGGACGGGGAGGGAAATGGGAGGCGGGGAAGAGGTGGAAATTTTTTTCAATAAAAAATTATATTAAAAAAAAGAATATTGCATTGGTCGTTTCTGCCACTTCTTTCTCTTCCATGAGCTCACGGTCATCTGTCCCCTTCTGTCTGAAAAGGAGGGCAGTATTCGCAGTCTTCAAATGGTACTTTCTTCCCGAGTGGGGTTGTGCAGTGTGCAGTGCAGATAATCCAAGAAGAAATAACTGCTGAAGACAGTTCTGGAGCAGTCGAGCAATGGAGCTCAACCAAGAAGTCCAACCAAGAAGTCCAGGTGACGCCTCTTCCGCCAAGACATCAAACATGTGGTCCTGTCGATCTCAGAGCTGGGGAGTGATCAACCGTTCAGCAGGGAGGTTTACTGTGTTTACTTGATTTGGGGAAAAATAAAGTTTAGATGGCTCTTGAATTAAATAACATCCTTCTTTTTGGTTGACTGTTGTGACAAAGATTGACTTTTTTTTCTTCGGTTTTTCAAGACAGGGTTTCCCTGTAGTTTTGGAGTCTGTCCTACAACTAGCTCTTATAGACCACACTGGCCTTGAACTCACAGAGATTCGCCTGCCTCTGGTTCCCAATTCCTGAGTGCTGGGATTAAAGGCATGTGCCATCACCACCTGGCCAAAGACTAGCTTTTTTTACTAACTTTCTTAGTTAGGGCTTCTATTGCTGTGAAGACACACCATGACCACAGCAGCTCTTAGAAAGGAAAACAATTAAATAAGGCTGGCTTACAGCTTGAGTTTAGTCCCTTGTCATCATAGCGGGAAGCAAGGTGGTGTGCAACATGGTGCTGGAGAAGAGCTGAGAGCTCTACATCTGGATTGGCAGGTAGCAGGAAGAGAGCGAGACCCTGGGCCTGGTTTGAGCTTCTAGAACCTCAAAGCCCATCCTTAGTGACACCCCTGTGGCCTTACCCCAACAAGACCACACCTGCTGTGGGAGCATATTCTGCTCCTTCAGCCAATATAAATATAGCCTTTAAGATACCAGGCCACTTAGGCGTGGTCTCTTATACTGTAAAAGCAGTGGTACAGGTGTGCCCACTCTCCTGCTTCCAGCTCCAGCTCCCAGCTGCTAGACTCTGTTCCTATTAGCACAGAGGACCGTTGTCTAGGACAGTGATCTGTAAGTTTTCCCCTTAAATAAATAAGCCTTTCATAATCCTGAAATGATGTGGGATTGTTTTGTGACTTTCGCCATCACACACCTCCAGTGACGCCATTCCCTATGGGTCTATAGGGGTCATTTTTATTCAAACCATCAAACTTGCAAACATTGTACAGAATTTGAATAAACCACAGTTCCCAGACTTTGAAGAAAATATATAACTACACATATGCACATTTCTATCGTGGCAAAAATTATTTTCTTTATACCTCAAATAGTCCATTTGAAGTAACTATTAATCATCATTGCCCCCTTGATTGACAGGGCTTAGAATCACACTGTAAACATCTCTGGAGAGTTTACAGAAAAGTGTAATGTAGGAGGGAAGTCCAACCTTGAAAGTGGGCAGAATCATCCCATGGCTGGAGTCCTGTACTGAGTAAAAAGGAAAAAGCTGGCTGAGTCTCAGCATTCAGCTCTCTCTGCTCCCAACTTTAGGTGGTGGACTCTTCCCTAAACTGTGAGCTAGAGGAAATCCTTCTTATTTCACCTACCGAAGACCAATAGAAATCTGTCAGTCCTTGAATAAACTTAGGTTGACAGGCTCATTTCACTGAGAGAGATCACATGCCAAGAAAACGATGCATTGACAGGAAACTGGGAAAGACTTACAGGTGTAGTGAAATAGATCTGGGATTTGGGGGTAATTCAGGCTTGGTGAGGACAGGGTCAGGAGATGATAATTGAGTACTGGCTTTTATTGTGTGTCAACTTCACACAAGCCAGAATCATCAGAGGAAGGAGCCTCAGCTGAGGAAATACTTCCATGAGATTCAGATGTAAGGTATTTTCTTAACTAGTAATCAATGAAGGAGGGCCCAGCCCATGGTGAGTGGTGCCATCCTTGGACTGTTGTCGGCTCTGGGTTCTATAAGAAAGTGGGCTGAGCTAGCTAGCGGAAGAAAGCCAGTAAGCAGCTCCCCTCCATGGTCTGTGCATCAGCTCTTGCTTCCAGAACCCTGCCCTGTTTTGAATTCCTGTCCTGACTTCCTTCAGTGGTGAACAGAAATGCTGAAGTGTAAGCCAAATAAACCCTTTCCTTTCCTCTCCAACTTGCTTTTTGGTCATGGTGTTTCACTGTAACAATAGAAATCCTAACTAAGAAATATTCTTAAGAATATGGCTTATAGATTACAGAGTCCAGAAGGAAGGAGCATGCTATGCCATGCTGTGCAGGGTTGAAGACGGAATACAAGATTGGTGTCAAATATGAGAGAGAGACAGAGACAGAGGCAGACAGAGACAGAGAGCTAAGGGCCTTGACTGTGATTTTTCCAGGAAGGAATGAACAAGGCAGATTAAGCAAGCTAGCTAGATTAGGACAGGCTAGTTTGTCTCAGTTCAACAGGCTGCTAGATACAGAAGCAAGCTGCAGAGTATAGAGGCCGCATGCGATTGAGGATGAGTGGCTTTGGGGCATGCAGGTTTCACTCCAAATTTCATTGAAAAAAAAAAAAAAAGCTACCCACTGCATCCACTGCATTGTGGCTGAGAAGTAAGAACAAAAGAGAGTCTGGGGTCAAAGACCCATATTCTGCCCTTGGGCATGCCTCTAATGACCTACTTCATCCAGATAGCCCCCACCTCCTAACATTTCTACAGCCTCTCAATAGCCAATATGTGTGATGCAAACATTTAACATATGAGATGAAGGGAGCCATTCCAGATATAAAGCACAACCATATATATACAGTCAAAACACATCGCTATGCCCCCAAAACACTTATGAGGATCTGTAAGCAATCCCACTGTAACTCCTTAGTGCTGCTTTGATAACAGTTTATTTGTGTCCAGAGTGTAAGCACAGTCTCTAATCCAGAAGTGACATTTTTAACACTTGAACCGAGAAAATCTCCACTGCAGTAGTAGATGTTACTCTGATATCCCAAGTAAGAACTGTGTCCATGTGTGATCCAAGGATAAAGTCCCAGGATCCCAAAAGGTGGTACAAATTTTACTAAAAAGGAACAATTTCTGCTAAAATATTTGGTTTCATACAAGCAGCTTATTTGCAACATATGGCACATTTTTGGTGAATGCTGGATCAATTAAGATAATTCATGGAAGAAATCTCTTTAGGAAATGGCTAAATTCTTAACCTAGCCATCCCGAGATCTATTTTTACCCATGTATCCTCAGATTCCCCGAGCTTGTTACCAGAAAGAAAAAGAAATGACTTGCAGAATTTTTAAAGGATACAAAGAAAATAACAATGATTGCAACAGTTTATGTTTTCCCCAAATCAATTTTTAATATAAAAGTAGCAATTTGAAACCACAGGACTCAAAAAATAAGGCTATAAATATTTCTGATGTAAAATATTGCTTAGGAAAGATACTTATTGTCATTGTATTAGCACCTTAACCCACAGAAGATAGAAATATTATATCCTAATTTTTCAAATAACTACAATGTTCAACAATTTTTTAACAAGTTATATAAAGGGTAGGAAACGAACCCATATTAGATTCACAATTGCTTTTTTACAAGCAGCTTTATAGAGATTTAACTGACAGATAGAAAAAGCACACATTGGAAAATATTTAGAAGGTATTATTTGATGATCTGTGCAGTGGCATATGTATACAGAGGCATGAAAACAAGGTAGCAAACATGCCCACAATTCAGAGTTCCTTTATGTGCCTTAGTTATTTATTCTTCCATATGGCAGCCACTTGTCACTATGCGTTATTTTGCGTTTTCTATAGTTTTCTGTAAATGTAATCATATGATATGCTTCCTGACACCTCTGAGTTTTGACCTCTTTTCCTCAGTGTAGTTATTTTGAGAATCGTCTAAGGTGGTATGGACATCATTGGTTCACTCCTCATTGCTGAGTAGTATGGATAGCCTCAGTTAGTTTATGAATTCTACATGTTAAGTGAGCATTGCATTGTTTCCATTTGGGACCTATTGCAAATTAAAATTTGAAGAATACTAATGTGTGGATACAAGTATTAATATGCTTTCATTGCCATGAGTAAAAGAACCAGGGGTTAGAATTAGCAGTGGCATAGGTTTAATTTTTTGTCCTGTTAGGGTCTCACTAGTAGCCCTGTTTGTCCTAGAACTATGTAGAAAACACTGTCCTCAAACTTACAGAGTTCTATCTGCCTCTTCTACAGCCTCCTGAATGCTGGGATCAAAGGTGTGCATCACCACAAAGAGCACACACGAGCAGACACAAACACATTCATATTCAATATATATTTGTATTCGATATATGTAGAGACAATAGAATTCATTTTATTAGTGTCTTGTTTATTTGGGGGATTAAAATTACATTTCTCGTTTCCCCTTCCTCCCTCCAAGTGTTCCCCCTTATACTCACAAATAACTGTAGTCTTTACTCCCCAACAATGAAACTTTGATACAATGAAGATAACTACAGAAAACCACAACCAATCAAAATGCCAAGTTCTGGATCCCAGTCCCAGTGAATACATCTACAGAACGCTCCTTTACCTAAGACTCAGGGAATATTGTGGAAAAGGGACAGAAAAAGTGTAAGAGTCAGAGGATCAGGGGCTTTGCTGTGAGACTGTGTCTCCTAATATCAGAAGCTACATCCATAGTCTCGCAAACATGACTGCCCAAACATGAGCTGAACAAGGGCGACACATTTTTAAGCCCCATCTTACATTCCCATTAAGAATATTGAAGGCCCCAAACCTCTACACATCATCATCATCATCATCATCATCATGAGATGTTTTCAAACATGATTATATTATGGGATATGCAGTAGTTACCACCTCATGGTGTTAATCTATATTTTCTTAAAGACTAACGATAATAAGAATCATTTCATGTGCTTCCTTGCCATTTGTTCGAACTTTTATAGTTTTTGATTGGATTGTTTGTCAGGTATTTTGAGAATTCTTTACATATTCTCCATGTAAGTCCTTTATCAGATATGTAGATATTTTCGATATTCCCCCATAGAAAGACTTCAGGTCTCAAAAATGATCATTGGGCTGTGGATAATTTTTAAGTTAAGCATTACCTTACAAAGACACTTGCTTATCTTTTCACCTCCTTAAAAGTATCTTCTAAGACAAGGTCTTAATTTGGATTAAGTATAATTGCTCTTTTGTGCAGTGTATTGTTGGTGTTCCATCAGAGAGCTCTGTAAACCAGCGTCACAGAGACATCCTCTTTCATAAAGTTTCCAGCATTACCTTCAGGCTGGAGAGCTTTTTAATGCCATCTGCCCTACAGTTCTTAACCCATCTTCCCTAAACACCTCCCTCCATTCTCATGTCAGTGGCAGCAATACGGGGTTCCCTTTAGTACTCTGAAGCCTTGGACTTTTCTCCAGGCATCAATTTGAACCAATTTGCGGCTCATCTAGTTTCTATCTTCTAAGAGCCTGTATCTCCTTGCCTGGGGACTAACACCTCGAGGGCAGCATTTCATACACGTTAGCCATTTCAGCCGAGAGGTGAGTCCATGCCCCATGGCTCTCTTCTAACCATAAGCAGGAGTGCTGCAAAATCTTAGACTCCGGCAAACTGCTTTTCTTTAGTAGTGAACGAGCCACCTGAAGTTAGAATACAATCATTCCAGTCCCCTACATTGTGTTCCTTGCTCATAAAACCCAAGGCATTTAACAGCACATGATAATAATGAATGTTTGTGTGCCCTTTGTGCTGACAAAAAAAAAAAGTCATTTAAAAACAATTCTATACAAAGCAGTTACCCATGCTCCAATAGATGGCCCTACAGCCACAGAAATCCTAGCAGCACTAATTCAACTTTAGTAGATTTTTTTAAATGCCGTCTTCTCATTCTACATACCTTCCCCATTCTCATACCTTCCCCTCCTCCTGCCCCACCCTTCCCTACCCCAGCCCCCATCTAGTACTCAGAAAAGGTAAGGCTTCCCATGAGGAGTCAACAAAGTCTGACACATCACTTGGAGACAGAACCAAGACTCTCCCCCCAACCCCCCCCCCCCCGCGCCGTATCTAAATTGGGAGAGATGGTGGGAGGATGTCTGGGAGGAGTTGAGGGGAAGATGGAGTAGTTATGGTGAAAATACCTCCTACACATGCATGAAATTCTCAAAGAATAAAAAAATAAGCAAAAATGGAGGTTCTTCCTACTTTCACAAGGGTATTATTTTTAAAGGCTTATTTTATTGTTGTGTGCATGTGTGCGTGTGTGCGCGCGCGTGTGTGTGTGTGTGTGTTATGTGGGTGTATGCCACACATGCAGGTGCCTGCAGAGGCCAGGAGACAGCATCAGGTCCCCTGAAACTGGAATTACAGGAAGTTGCGAGCCTTCCCACATGGATGCTAGGAGTTCTCTCAAAGATTAACAAAAGCAATTTCTCCAGACCCTTGAGGGCACTTTTACTTATTACAGAATGTCTAAGGTTGTTATTTAAGAATAAAATTTCTAAGGCCTGGCAGCTAGCCTCTTACAGTCTTTTATAAATGTCTTAAGGTTGGCCCAACAGTCTCTGCAGTGAATCTATGTACTCTCTCACATCAGTCCCTCTCAGTGTGAACTAAGAATGGTGTCATTGAAACTTTCTGGCATCAGGGTTCAGCACTCTTTAGGAAATAGAAGATTCATGCTACAATGTTGGCCTGTGTTGTGATGGCTAATCTTGGTTGTCAACTTGACTGTATCTGGAATCAACTAAAACCCAAGCTGGGGAGCATGCCTGTGAGGAATTTTCCTGAACAGGTTATCTGAACAAGAAGACACACCTTAAATCTCGACTTCACTTTCCAGGACTGTCCAGAAAAAAAGGTAGGGAGGAAGGAAACTTTGCCTTTTGCCTACTTCTCTCTCTCACTGGCAGGCCCATCTATCCTGTTGCTACATTTCTTCACTGAGATTATAACCAAATTCCTTGGGAGTCCAGCACAGATTAATGGCCAACGGCTCTCCAGGAACCCTCCCAGGCTATCAGTGCCAGATTGGGACTGATGATCCATCCGGGCCTGTGGACAGAACAACTACTGGAATCTCTGTGTCTCCAGTGTGAGATGCCACTGCTGGACTACCAGGATCACACCTTGTAAGCCAGTCTAGTAAATCTCCTTTTCATACATGTATTACATATTTTAATATATGCACTATACATTTTATATAATATGTTCATTCTAACAACTCTGTGATAACTGACTATTGTACCTTGTAATGAATAAAATATGCTGTTACTTGACAAGAGGACAGATGAAAAAATAAACCAAGATAACCAGGAAGGAATCCCCTCATGTGAGGCCAAAAGGCCATGCTGTGTCAGAGACCATCTGCTGTGAGGAAGGGAGGAGGGTTGCCTCCACCTCAAACGCTGAGCCACTAAATTTCCATATTCTGGCACGGAGTGGACTCCTTGGAAAGTAGACTAGCATGACCCCTCTCTTTGTTTTCAGCTATTTCTTTGAGTGTCGATTTCTTTATCTGTTATTCTTTAGTTTAATTTTCCATTTCCCTTTTGAGAACTGAATTCCTGGAACCCACTTCGTTCATCATGTTTCACCCAATTAGGAACGAGAGCCCAAACATTCACAAGAAACACCTAAACTGTATTCTCTGATTAACCCCCAAGGTTAAACTAAGGTTTCGGTAGCTCAGCAGGACCCTGCGTCTTCTGTGGTAGGCACTACATTACTGATGTATGCCACCAGGAAGGAAAAACAGTGTCTGCCAAGTGCATCTCTGCCAACCTTCTAATTCTTCAGATGGGAAACGTTTACGTATAAATTAATTGGCCTTTAAAGAGACCATCCAAGAACCCCTTTTACAACTCACCTTGACTGAAGCAGTTGGTAGTGACCATACTTTCTTGTAGGTTCCAGATTCTCTCTTCACACCCGTCAACAAGCCAGGCAAAGGGTGAGGAAGGAGGGGTGATGTTGAACCCGGTTTAAGAGGAAGTACCCACATTTCTCATCATATTGGACTGTGGGGCTCTGAAACCTCCCACCTATGCACACCCTCGGACCCTCTCTGCTGTGCCCCACCCCATCTGTCAAACGCGGTTCCCCCTGGGGTATGGGGAATGGGCCTCTAAGTTAGTACTTCCCTTAACTAATTTTCACCCTCAAAAATGACACAAAATCCAATGTTTTCCTTCTATCTTCGAAAATGAATCTGAGTTAGCCCCATGTCTTTCCTGTTTATACAAAACTGTATTTGACACCTATGACCTTGTCCTTTTTCCTTTTATAAACATGGTAATAAACACTTTCCTCTTTAGGGTTTTGTTTACCTCAAGATCTTACTGGAATGGGGGATTAAAGAATAAATATTCCACGGAGATTTTACTTTGAAAAAGAGAAAAGAAACTAAAGATAAATTTATAGTTAAGGGACTAAAAGTTAGATTCCCTGATAGACCCACAAACAGGGAGAAGGGCCATTGCTAGGTTATAAAGATGGCGAGATTCTAAGACAGCTGGCTTCCTCCCCACCTAAGATGAAAGCCTCACAGCTTAAAACAAAAACCTTGTGGTCTTTTTCTCCTGTCAGTAGGGCTCCTGCCAGTGCACTGGCTCAATAAGTTGTAGGGCAGATCAGGACATGCTCAGTCAACAGTCTTGAACCATCCTGTCTTTCTGAACAATCCTAAATTCACAGAGAAAAACTCTTAAGGGACCTTAAGATACTCCAGCTCTCAAGAAGAGTGGATTTTCCAGCTTCCCAAGGCACTCCCCATCAGTTCTGTGAAAGGATTTTTTTGTATCTGCTCTTTGTGTGTTTCCTCTCCCCTCAATACAAGTCTCTCTTCAATTACTAATTCTGTCTGTTCCTGTCTGCTATATTTGTGATTTCTTTACTGCTACCTATTGAGCTCAAGGTTTTTCCTTCCTTTTGATTCTCTAACTGGCAAAGAAGAAGAACCTGAACATGACCTTTACACCATAACAGTAATATAAACGCACCCCAGAGGGGATAAATGACACGACAGAGAGGCCTCCCAAGCCACGTACCAAAGCCTTACCTTGCTCACATAGGATAAGGTCTCATGATCCTGTGTGTGCCAATCAAGGCCAGGGCAGGAAAGCTTCTGGCTGCTTGGCTATATCAGCCATGGTTTTATTTCCTTCCTTCTGTTCTTATTTCTTGCAGTCAGGTGAAGGAGACATGGAGTTAGCCATGGTATGTTGGTTAAAGTAGGCTCATAAGAGAAGTAAAGAAATTCTATAAGAACAGTAGACTCAGTGAGCCTCAGGGTATTGTCACTGTGACCTAAGTCAGAAAGATCAATTACAATAAAAATCCCCCAAACAGTAAGCAACCAGAAGTCAAAGCTTTAAAGCAGGGAGGAAGGACAGGAAAAGCAGAATTAGTTCTGGGGCCCAAACAACAGACATTTGGTACTTTGCTTAGAAAGAGAATACATTAGGCTTCATGTTGCACCTATTATCCCTTCATTTTTCCTATTAGCCTGTGGTAGTTTCTCCACAATCCTAACTATGCTTCCGGCTAGGTTCTATTGGGGGAAATGACAACAGCGTGGAGAGTCAACTTGACTGCTTCCTCATACCTTGAATATTTTCTTCAGGGAAATAATACTCATGCTTGGAGGAGAAACATATCCTAAGACTGAAAGCATTGCTTTTTAAAAAGCAGAGAACATATAATAATAAATTAATACTTAAAATTATACAGTTTTGAAAAATGGAGGTCAATAAAATTACATGAAAGAAATGAAGTTTCTAATAAGTAACAAGAACATGAAAAGGATAGTCCACAAATACTACATAAAACAAACTAACAAGGGAACTTGCTCATGAACTATCTGAAACTAGAGGTTGATCCTCTACAGCATAGTGAATTTATATAAGAGATAAGCTGTAATAAAATACTTTGCCTTTGGGGAAAAAAAACAACTTAAGCTAAGAATATACACGTGGAAAGTCAAAGGGAACAGAGGTTTGAAACAAGGAGAAATGAAAGAGAGCAGATGAAAGAGGTTCTAAGGAGAAAACCCCATCTGCCATGGAGCCAGGAGGAAAGCATCAAACATACATGCAAGGCAGATCAAAAATAAATCTAAGGTGCTACTTACTGCATTAGGCAGGGGTCTCTAGAGTGGCAGAATGTACACATTAATTCTCTCTATATGTTATAATTTATTATATATGTTTTATTATAATGATTTACAGGCTATGATCCAACAATGGCTGGCTATGAATAGAAAGGATAAAAATATATAAGTTGCTCAGTCCACAAGACTGAGCACAAGCTGGAATCCTGAAGATGTAGGCAAGTGCCTTCTCATCTCAAGATATGAATAGTGTTATTTCAAATTAAGGAAAAAAAAACTCAGTGGTGTGCACTCGATTTTGAATTTAATTAAGCCCAGATGTCGTCAAATTGACAACCAAGAAGAGCAATCACACCTGTCAACATGGCAGAATACATCATAACCAAACCAAAATAAAAATTAATTTTTTTTTTACTTTTATTTTTTAGGGGATATAAGGCCACATAAAAGCTTCTAGATGGGCCCTTGCTCTAACACTTCTACTCTGTGGACTTGGTAAGTCTTTCTCACCCCCTCAACTTAGCTGATCACTTCTGTTTTCCAGCTGATATGATAAGAAATCTGCCAACTGAATGAAGAGTTCATAGCTCACTCAGGTAATTAGTCATTAGCTCCCCTGCAACACCCCTCCTCTTTTCAGGAACCTGCCTTCCAGATGCGTAAGTTCTGCCTCCAATCCAACCTACTGATGCCTTCTAAAACTAAGGTACTCAGACCAGGCTGTTACAGAAGACAACTGCTCAATACAGGCAAATGTGTATGATGTAGGTGCACCTTCTATCTATCCGTTGTTTCATTGGTTGATTAATAAAGAAAACTGCTTGGCCTGATAGGTCAGAACACAGGTGGGTGGAGTAGACAGAACAGAATGATGGGAAGAAAGGAAGTGAGGCAGACACAATGAAGCTCCAACCCAAGATGGACGTAGGCTAGAATCTTCCCGGTAAGCCACCACCTCGTGGTGCTACACACATTAATAGAAATGGGTTAATCAAGATGTGAGAAATAGCCGATAAGAGGCTAGAACTAATGGGCCAGGCAGTGTTTAAAAGAAAATAGTTTCCGTGCTATTATTTCAGGGGCTAAGGTAGCCGTGTGGGAGCTGGGCAGGATGAAAAAAAGCAGGTCTGCTCGCCTCATCACTACATGTGTAAGCTTCATTTTCCGAACACACTTCTAGATGCAGCCCTCACCTACCCCTAGATTTAATAGCTCAGGGAACTGGTAGATACCATCCATGGTCACATGTGGCAAGTCTGTCCTAGAATGAAGCCGATCCTTGGAAATTCAGAAATGAGAGATATAAAAGTCTTTCACAACATCTCCAAAAGATAAATCACTAAATTAAAGCAGCCATGAAACATTGCTGGTACAGCCATGGAGTGGGTCAGCCGATTCCTTCTGGGCTCTGAGGTTTTGAGATGCCTTTTCTATTATTTGCAATCAAATGCTATAAATTAAATATTAACTTTTCAATTATTCTGTTATATTTGACAGCTGTTACCATACTAATAATTTCTATTTGGCTTTAGGTTCTTTTAATATGAAATATGGTAAGCTACACAGTCAGTGTATTATGTAATTATGGGGAAAGGCTTTCATAAGATATTCCTTAGAAGGCATTAAGTATGGGGCTAATGCCAGATCACCAAGGAAAGTAACAGTCAAGTAAAACAGTACAACATATTTAGTAACACAATGGTTTTATTGATGGCAGAAGAAAAATTCTTCCCTCCAATTATAAAGATATTTGTTCTATTGAACTTAGTATTTGCCCCCTTGCTTGGTGTAGGTTGAATCTTCCCTAAAAACTGCTCTTAATTCTCCAAGTATCATATCCAGCATGGTGGCTCTTGTTCTGAAGTGAAAAAAAAAATATGAATGGGCTTCCAGGATGTTTCAGTCAGCAGTTTCTTCCTTCGCGAAAAAAAAAAAATCTGTTTTAAAAAAAAAAAAAGAGGGAAGATAATAAACTTGGACCTCAGAGTACCTCTTCTATACTTTATTAAGGCATAACTCTACTGAACTTTTTTAAAAAGTAAAATGTTCATATAAGTATCAGTAATCTCAAATAGAATAAATCTGACAAAACAACCTAGTTCAATTTTTGAAATATATAGAATGTTTTTCCTTTTGGAAGTCTACCTCTGGTGGTGCTCAATCCTTTCCTACTAGGTACTAATTTCAGGAACTTGGATTGGGTGATGGCTCCTTCACAAAAGGAAGACTTAGATTAGATGGGAGGCAGTCAATCAAATGGTCTTTCCATCCTATCCTACCCACTTCAACATTTTCTTAGTACATTTCTGAACTGGGTTAGTTCACCCAGGTCATTTATCATTTACTTTGGTCTGTCTTCTGTCCCTTCCCTCTATCTGTTCCCCACCCTGTTTAGGAAGTGTATCTTATAAAGATTTGTTTTTATTTATTTGCATGCACATGTGCATATTGTGTTTGCACACGTGTATAGTTGTTCTTGGAGGATACAATAGGGTGTTAGAACTTTGAAGCTGGGGTTACAGGTGCTGTGAGCCTCCCAATATTGGTGTGGGAACTAAACTCAATCCTCTGTAAGAGCAAGCAGCAAGTGCTTTTTAGCTGCTGAGCCATCTCTCCAGCACTAGGTACCACACAGTATTGAAACCACAAAAGTCAGTGGTGACAAGAGCTGAGATAAATAGTAGGAGATGTATTAGGTTAGCTTTATGAATAAAAATACTTGGGCAGGGAAAAGTAACCCACCAATGCAAACATATAGTTCCTAAGTCTTGCAAGCAGACTCCTGACTAGCAAACTGAGCTCCCAGATGCTGCTTTTCTTTAATTAAATAATTATGTATGTTCATGATGGAGGGACAGCATTTACACTATGACATACGTGGATGTCAGGAGACAACTTTGTGGACTCTCTCCTCTCTCTCCTCTCCTCTCCTCTCCTCTCCTCTCCTCTCCTCTCCTCTCCTCTCCTCTCCTCTCCTCTCCTCTCCTCTCCCTCTCTCTCTCTCTTTCTTTCTTTCTTTCTTTCTTTCTTTCTTTCTTTCTTTCTGTGGGTTCCAGAAACAGGCTCAAGTGGTCATGTTTGTGTGGCAAGTGCCTTACCCACTGAACCACCCCGCATCTTGAGCTTTGGATACTGCTATTCTTACATAGTGCCAGTTCTATTGGCATCACAGGCCAATAGTTACGTTTATAAAGATTATTTTCCTAATCCTAATATAAAAGCTTCCACAAAAAATGCTGTGCAACCTTGTCCAAAAAAACCCTACATTTAAAAACACAAGTTTTATTAGCAAAAACCGGTGTTAAAACTGAACCTTAGTGAACAAGCACAGTCACAGCATTTTCGTAATAGCTACAGCAGCTATTCATTTCAAGATTTCTTCCATTAAGCAAGCAACCAGGATCAAAGTTCAGAATGGGTTCACAGTCCATACTGCTATCCTCATAACACTAGAGTTCCAGTTAATCTGTCTTACAATTTCTCTCACTCCACAGCCAGGCATGTAACTTGAACTACTCAAGCAGTGGAGACAGGTCCCCAATCCTGCCTACAACCAATAGCAATATTCTCAAATTTAGCTGGGTCTTCTTACTCTTACTCAGAAGTTCACAACTGTACCAACACATCACATGAAAACTTCAATTTATAACAAAAGCATCAGTAAGCACCCATAATACCTACTTTTCCAGGTCTACTGCAGCCCCCAGGAGTCACTTACTGAGGCCTGCTGTGTGCACCTCTCCACCTTTCCTCCTCTGCAGCGCTCTCGGACTCCACCCTACAGTGCATTCCCTGGAGTACCCTGTGAATTTACACAGTTCCTAGGACTAAGTCACACCATAGACTCCTCCTACTGTCCAAAGGTTAGTCGGTATGACTGTCTAAAGAATGTGTATACATTCCATTTTCTAGATCCATTCACATTTCCAAACTGCACAGAACAATTACAGTGCTCAGGAACTAGAATTTCGGATTTTGGGACGTCTCCCCTCAAATATCATCTTTCTCACACTTCCCTATGGCCCTCTCACTTGGCCCTGCCTTGTTAGTCTGCAGTGCTGACCTTAATACTAGACCCAAATGAGACCGGTGTGTCTCTACACTGGAGAAGCAGGGAAGAAGTGAGGCTGTACAGAGAGTGTAAAAAATACATGCAGAACATACCCAAAATATAAATGGCTTTTAAAATTATATTCTTAGGGAAGTGGGAGGAGAAGATGAAATGGAAATTTTGATTGGTATTATTTATGAAGTAATAAAAAAAAGAACAAAAAATTTATATTCTTAGGAGTGATAACAGAAATGCCTAAAGTAGTTCTCACTATACTAAGTAATTTTTGAGGAAAAAATACTTTAGCATATATAGCTTAATATTTATATTTGAGGAAAGTCAAATGGCTGACTACTAATGTGTATCTTATTGGATGCTTAAGTTAATAGAAAGTTAAAGGAAATGAGAAAAAAAAAGTCTTCATTTTGTAACAAGACTGCCTTATTCATCTTATTTTGTTGCTGAGTATTGAACCTAGGGTCTGTTATGTGCTAAGCTTGCATGGCCTCTCCAAGAATGACACCGCAGCATCCAAGATGAAAGTTTTAAGTTAGGGGCTATAAAAAGTATGATTATGACATGTAAGTTGATTAGGAAATGTTTGCATTGTACTATTTGATATGGTTAAGCCAAGTTACCACAGGGCTATGGTGTATAATGTATTTTTAAGCAGTGTACTCTTCTCCAAAGGAAAATTTCCATGGAACCCAAACATATAAAATACATGAAAGAAACTACTGGACGACTGAGCCCTCTGCATCTGGGTACACTTCACCTTGCCCTGGCTTCCCTGTGTTTCGCCTGTTAGGTCCTATCCTTTTCCATCAACCCAAAAAGGAGCTCTGAGAAATGAGACATCCTCCTGAAAACCTTTAGCTTCATTAAAACCTGTTTTAAAGGATTTACAAATCCCCAGAAGCTGGAAAGACGACCTCCATTCTCATTCACTTTAAAGTGACATTTAACTGTAAGCACAAGGAACTTATTTTAAGAATGCAGACTCAATCTTCTACGGTGTGAAGGTCCTTAAATCCTTGTATATACTTTCATTCTGCTTAAGAAAAAAAAATCACAAGAAGCGGTTCTTGCATTACAGAGAAATTTCCAGAGTCAAAAAGCAACTCATCTTTGATGTGTGTTTGGGTGAGGACTGTTTGTTTGATGGCCTTGTACTGAGTGCAAAGAAAAGGCCATGATAAAAGGAAAAGTGCTACACTGGCTTGCTCTCATAGCTCAGAAGTCAATTAGCATTAGGCTTTCCCTGTAGACAGACTATCAGATATGAAGCTAAATGTTAGAAAAGGGAAAGCTCTGTATGTATATAAGAATGTTGTTAGGAGCGCCAAACATGAACAAGCTTTGGGATCTGAAGGAGAGACAGCACAGGAACTGTTTTCAGCAGAAATATCAGGAGGTGCAAGCTTTTAAAATGTTTAATGATACTTTACTCAATATATTTAAAGTACTGTTTCAACACAAAATTAATGAGATAATTTACTCCCCCCTTTAAATTTTGAAATTCATCCCTCTCCCACCCCCACTAACATTACACCTCAATCCACACTTTCTGTGCCTCAAGGACTCAATAGCTGGTCACTCATCAGGGGAAAAATGCAGCCTGACCAAAAACTTTAGCAGAACTAAGAGCTAAACTGAGGAGTTGAGAAGAGTTCCTGAAAAATTCTTATTAATCTTGGAAGTCAACAGAAGAAAATATACTCAAGTTCAGAATAATCTGTAGGATGGTAAATACCCAATGGGAAATTTATCTTGAACTGTCCAAAAATACCAGCACGACGGAATGAAAACAGTAACAAGACAGGTTAATAACGAAAGATGGCAAAAGCATTTCCTTCCAAAAGCACGTTAAGAAATAAGGACTTTGTCAAGAGTGATCACAGACTGGTTTCCTCCTGACTGTGGGCTCTCTCACCAGTGAGGATGATTTTCACACAGCCGTTCTTTCTGAAACTAGTATGAACAAACACTTCTAGATAAACAGCAACAGCTTCCAAATCACATTGCATTAAGCAGTCATGGTGTTTTTCTCTGACTCTTGATGGCACACTGTGAAACATCCCCTCTTTTTAGAATAAACTAAACTGCATGAAGCAACACAAAAGCACTCAGAAATAAGACCTGTTCTCTCATATCTGTAGATCCTAGTTCTACATCTTCAGATTTGAGCATACAACTGCATCAACTGCTAGAAATCAGGAAAGAGAAAAGGGATGAGGTGTGGGTTTAGAATGAGAATGTAGGAAGTACACAGGAAAGCCCCTAACAGGTTCGGTCTTCCTCTCTCTGCCTGCACCTTGTGGATCAGATGTCAAATCTTAGCCATTATTCTACCACCATGCTTACCTGCTGCCATGCCCCCTGCCAGGACTATCATGGACTAAGCTACTGAAACTACAAGCAAGCCCCCAATTAAATGCTTCTTTTTAAAACTTCCTTGGTCATGGTGTCTCTTTACAGCCACAGAACAGTAGCTAAGACAACTGGTATGGAGCAAAGGTTTTCTAGAAGAATTTGTGGGGAAAGGCTGGTAGAAAAGTAACAAGTTAATGTCAACTGAAAGCTGAATTGCATGAAGCTCCGAAAGCTGAGCTTTATTGAACACAAAATTCATCTTTCCTTCCAGGAAAACTACCGCACCGTGTCAGCTTTACCTTTTCACATTAGTTCCGAGCCCGAGGAGGTTGGTAAAACTGCTGTGTTGGCCGAGTGGATCGTCGTGGCTGGCCATCACCTCCTCTACGGAACTCAATGGTGTGGTCATAGGTGCCTTCTTCTTCCTGTTTGCAAAGAATAATGATTTAGTGTGTTTAAAGTAGCTCCAACTTTCCTAAGTTAAACACGGTTTATAGTCTTCCTGTTAATATACCTCCTTAAGCTGTCAACAGAGCGAGGCAAGGGTGAAGGCGAGAGGCAGAGGTATTAGAGGAAACAATGTCCAATATTAGCATGACTATCACGTCAAATGATGAAATGTGAGGAACACGCAGGATATCAAATACAATTTTCTTGAGTATTTGGACTTCTGAATACATTCTGGCTGTTTATTATGGAAAGAGGTCTTGGTAAGACACCAAAAAGGAGCTGAAGAGCCAGAGAACATTCACCAACTATCTAACGTAATTAGATAAAATCTTCAATATTAAGAATCTCACATGTACAGACAGAAAATAATACACTGGAATGGAGGTGGGGTTATGCAATTGAAATAGACAAAAAGCTTCATGCAAGAGAGAGCATAGTAAAGCATTTATTCCGTTGTCCTCCTCACTGTGAGGGTAGATCTACTAACTCAAGGAAGAGCACAAGGAAATTAGGAGACTCTGATTAAAGGGTGAGCAGGGAAGGTATCATTCATTATAGCATCTGAAAAGTACTTAAAGCCAACAAAATAGAGTTAAAAAAAAAAACACACACGGTTTCTTACTGAGTGCTGCCACCCTAAGGATTTTTTTGTACTTTTTAAAAATTAATTCATCTGTGACTTAGGTATTCTATCAAAAGTGGAAAAAAACTGACTCTCAGTTTTATTTATGCAAGAAATAGAATCTATTTTTTACTGAGTAGAGTTTAAATTCCAACTAAATTATCAGAGTACAATAATTTGCATGATTTTGGAAATTTATTCTTTCTCCCTCCTCCTCATAGTTATAAAATCTTTTTTTCCTCAAACTTTTCTTTGAATCTAATAACACAGGGAATTATAAGAAAGCCTGAGCTACAGTCCTTGAATTTTTACACATTGACCTACTGTACTGTTACATGATGGAAACAGAAAGATGCTAAGACGTTCCACCAAAAGAAATCCTATTATTTACAGTGATATTAGGCATGAGCATTCTTCTCATTATTAGACATCCTCCACAGTATTCAAAAGAAAGAACCATATTGTACACTTTTTAGAAAGGATACTGAAGTCTGGGACTACAGATCTAAGACAACTAAGACAGATTTAGTTTGAATTCAAACACTGCTGTTTAAATCTCCATGTCTCTATTTCCATGGAAAGAAATATGCTATAAGCCAAAAATTAATGATCATTTTCAAGGAGAAATATAACACTTCATCTGAAGTTATTCAGTAGCTACTTTTTAGAGAGAAATGTCTGATAAGCTCGCTTTCCCCCAAAGCCCTTTCAAAAGTCAATCTCAAACTCTTTAGGGGTCTCAGATCTGGAACTCGGCACAGCAATTAAAATATAGGAATAAAAGTTTAAAAGTTCCTGGGAAAGGAGAGAGCTATCATTTTATTATTCTGATCACTGTTCTGAATGATGATTACCAAATATTACAGCAAATTTGAAAAGGAGATATACTTAATTTTATGACAAATGACAACACTTAAGGCTTTGCATATTAACTGAAAAGGATGAAAATATATCTGGTACTTTAAAAGAGGAGGTAATTATTGCAGGAATTGGAACAGAATGTTGATTTTTCTCTCTGCCCAGCTGTATAACTGGCTAGAGAACATCTGAAAAGCCCTTGCTTTACAATGAAACACATCATCAGAAGTTGGACACTGCATATACTGAGCAACTGCCTATTAAAATGATACTGCTATGGAAAAGCTTTCTCTTCTGGGCTTAAAAGATTCAGACTATACTCACTAGAGCCAATTAGTGTTATAGAGATGACCAACTATAAAATTTCTTTCACATAATTTGATGTCTTTACAATTTTTTATACAAAGTGGCAGTCAAAAACTGAGATTCTGATAGCTTACTTTTCAATTACTGTCAAAGGTGCAGTCTTTGCTTTCATTAACTTTTAAATTCATTCTGCAGTGCAGCTGAGGGCAAATATTGCTTACATGTAACACCCACTGCAGTCTGCAGGAAGAAAGTTGCCTGCACTCCCATCCACTTCATACAGCACACAGTTCAGTTGAATAGAGGAGGGGTGTTGACCTGTCTTTAATGAATCTCTGTTGTTCTAGCCTATCTTTTCCCTTTAGGTTTTAAAACTCTCTTACAAATGAAAACTCAAAAAATTAATTTCATAGTTAGTGAGCAACTAAAACAACAGTAACAAAAATCTGACACTGCATCAGAGCAAGTAGCATCCTGAAAGACCATCTAGCCCATCCCTATGGATTTGATGGACGTATATCTGTCAACCTAGAAAGATAAAATAATTTTCCACGGCCACAGCGCTCAATATAGGAAGTTCTGGAGGGAACTATTTTGTGTCTGGTTCTCAGCAAAGCTCTTTATAAGGCTTGGAAGAACTTTCATGTGACAGAAACACCCAACGTGATCTTCACCCTTACTTTTGAGACTTCCTACTACTTTTCTCACTTCAATTATGTCATCAAAAATAAAATCTGGTTTCAAAGAATGGCTATTCAAACTGAGTCCTTTTTTCGTGTTTAGATTCACTAGCCCGCTGAACTCTTTCATGAGCAGACCCATTCCCGCATATTCACCCCGCCCACAGACACAAAACTGGTTAGTCTGAAAAGCACAAATCAAATGGTTTTTTGAAGCAAAGCAAAATAACCAACACAAAGATGACAATAACAACTCCAACAATAAAAAGTTGAAAAATTACAACTAAATCTTTTCTGCATATTATCTTGGGCCTCTTGCTCTATTTGGTGAACACATATCCAACTACAGATGTTCCATCTGTAAGTGAGCTGCTCTATGAAACTTCATTATAAACTGGTCACTTGAAACCCACAAGTAACTGTTTGGAACCTGCTTTTATCATATGGTCTCTGTTCCAGGACCACTGGGTGAAATATGGTTAAACCTAAGAACAAGCATCTAAGGGAGAAATTGGGGAGCATGAATATTCGCTAGGAGCTGCACTGTCTTTGTGCACAGTAAAAACAGTGTCACTGGAGTGAACAGACAAGACATAGCAGGGGAAAAGATTTTTACTAAATTATCCACCAGAAAGAGAGAAAGAGTACCTAGAATATAAAGGAATTTAAAAATTAAACACCAAGAAAATAAAAAAAATTAAAAATGAGGCTTGCATGGACCTAAATAGAGTTCTCAAAAGATAAAACACAAACAGCTGATAAACACTTTTTTTTTAAATGCTCAACATCCTCAACCATCAGAGACATGACTTTTATCTTATCCTGGTAAGAATAGCTAAGATCCAAAGAAACAAACAATGGCAAATGCTGTTATGGATGTAGAGAAGCACACTCATCACTACTGGTGGAAGTACAAACTGGTAGAGCCACTATGGAAATCAGTATAGAGAGATACATGCTCAGCCACGTCCATTGCTGCTCTACTCACACAGTTTGAAAACCATACACCCATTAACTGATGAATGAATAAAGAAAATGTCACATATTTACACAATGGCATATTTCTTAGATATTAAGAAAAACAAAACTATGAAATCCATTAGTAAATGGATAGAGCTTGAAACAATCATCCTGAGTGTGATAAGTCAGACTCAGAAAGACAAATATTTCATGTTTTCTCTCAATCATGGATGGTAGCTTTGAATCTTTTAGATACGTGTTTCATTAGGAATACCGACAGAGGTCAGAAAATAAAAAAGGGTCCATGGGCAGAGCAGAAAGACACTAGTATAAAAGCTTTAAAAAAAATGGAGCAGAAAGGGGTAAATTGTGGTGAAGGAGAAGATGGAAAGGTAGAAGAGGGAAATTGGAAAGGATAAGTAATACTAAAGACTTCTGAAAAAAAAAGTCAATCTACTTTACAATTGGAAATCTACTATAAAAGCTTCCTAAAAATATACCTATCCACATACATCTAAGATATTGAAGTAGAGTTGTGATGTAATAGGGGAATAATGGCCCAGAAGAAACCAGCTAATGAATAAAAGCCCAGTGTCAGAAATGAATTACTTCTTTTGAAGTCCTTGGCCAGTGAGATTCCAAAGACCACCAAACACTATAGGCTACTGCCAATCTTCTTGGTTACCCTCCAAAACTTGATGGTAAGATCCTACTGCTGAAGACACCACATATTTGAATCACAGAACATGGAAAAATCATGCTAATAGTTACTGGAAGTTTTTTTTCAATAGATATAATAAATCACATATGAAGTTCAACATACTTAACAATCTTTGAAATTTGGGCTATGTTAAATAATGTTAATGAGTACACATCTCTTGATAATTCATACATAAAAAACTACTTTATAAATGAAGAAAACTACTTTTTAATGCCTGTCTGACCAGGTTATATTTATAGAAATACCCTAATAAGGTTGTATATGAAACATAAGCAATCATTATAAGGATGGAAATGTTTTTATAAAACATTATGCAATTGATTGCAATGCTAGAACTTAAAATACTATAAATGATCTGTTTATATATTAATTATACTAATATTCTATTGTATTAGAACAGCTGAAAGTTGAAACCAAAGATCACTCAGCTTTTATTTCTTGAGGTTCGTGGGTAGTCTCTGGGCCCATGACAGTTGCATGCTATCGGTACCTTATCTCCTACTCTAACATTTGTAGTTCTACAATAGAACACCGAGGCCCATGACAGCCAGAACCACAAATGATAGGGCAAAGTCGTTGTAAAGAATGCTTCCTATGGAAAACTAAGGAGTTATGATTTGCTCAAGCACCTAATTCCCCAAGCCGAACGAGGGCACAAGTCCACTTCACCTTCCTTGCTCCCCTCTGATAGGCTTCCAAACACTGACGCACAGTAACACAGACTTCTATCACTTCAGTACTCTGAAGGGCACCACAGAAACTATGGGCATATTTTATGTTTTATAATATTGTTTCTGATTTAGAGGACAAATGTAATACTCTCTTTTTTCCAAAGGAAATTTTATGTTAATATCAATATTAGACAGGTGGGCTCAGGTTAATAAGGGTGGCTGTGCATATGGGTGAACCTGGCTTTGGAACCTGTGTTAAAAGTATTAATATTACAAACTCAACCCAGTTTGGCCTTGGCATACACTACAGGTGGAGTGTGAGGCTGATATAAGGAAAGTCAGGAACTGTAGCAACATCTCTGGATGTTCATCGAGAAAAGAATCTACACCCTACCAGTTGCTTCATTTGTTAAAAAGAATTCACCTTGTTCAGTGAAGTTGAAAAAAATCCATAGATGCAACAATATATAAAATAGGTATTACAATACAAAACACCAAATATAACAACTGTTATAATAAGACTGATTTAGCTTAGGTTTTAGAATCGGTAGAGAAATAAATACCATTTAAAATGAAATGGGAGGAAATTAATCTCCCTTCTTCCATTTTTATGTACCATATCTGGTACTATTTTATTTAAAGCATAACATTTTAAGGTAGAAGAGAAGGTGGGACATTAACTTAAGAAAAAAAGAAAACTCAGATTTGAAGTCTAAGTACCAAGTAACTGTTACTAAATCTATGACACAATATAATACTGTTTTCCTTCTGAGAAAATGCAGAATCTCAAAAGGACTGTGTACCATTTCACTGAATAATTCTGACTTTTTCTTTTTAAAGACTTTATTTCCTAGTAAAGGCATGGTATAGAACACCTGTAATCCTAACACTGGGAGGTAGAAGCAGGGAATCTAGGCCATTCTCAGCTATGGAGCAAGTAGGAGGCCAGCCTGAACTACTGATGCTTTACTCAATTAACCAAAATAAATGATAGATAGCTAGATCCCAAACAAAAAAAAATCTTATATTTTCTACAATTATTTAAAAATCAATATATCTATAGGGATTCAAGAAAATCATCTGAATACATAGCTAAGGGCTTCTTAATCTAAGACACAATCTAAAGAGAACAACATTTTAACATGGCTTTCTGAGTGACAGCCAAAGCAAATACAGTATTATTAAACACTGTCCTGACTCTTAACACCAGCAGGATTTTCCCTTTACTGCAAAGTAAACTGCTTTGGGCAGTTTAAATACCCATGAAAATTCAACTAGGTATCAAAAGGTATCTTCAATCTTTTCCTGTATCTTCAACAGGAAAAGCAGTTTTTTAAAAGGAGTAGTAAATTTAAATGATAAAGTCACAGGCCCTCTGCCACTCAAAACTATCTCTGCACATAACTGAAATAGACTTGGAGTCTGTTAATTTTGGTGAGTGTGACATTTTTATTTATTTGCAATATGTTTTTATAATAAAGTCTATAAAATTAACAAAAAGAAAAAGGGATTAAATGTTTATTCTGCTCTAGTCTGCCATATTTCATGTTTATTTAATGTTTACAATAATAGTTTGAAATACTTCATCTCACCATTTTCTAAAAGAAACTAAGGATCAGAATGATTTCCACCACAGCATTTAATAGCCATGTTTCAACTATACAATCAACCTGGCAACCACCATCCTACTCATGGCTTCTTTAATTAAATCTGACTGGAATGTATCCTCTATATGAATGAAATCATACAGTCCCATTTGACATAGCATAATTCATTTTTAAAATTATGTCTGCCTGTGTGCAGATATTTGAACATGTGAGTGCAGATCCCCACAGAGTCCAGGTAGTGGGTACCCTGGAGCTGGAAATACAGGTGAGTGTGTGCGTGTGAGCAATTGTTATATACAATTAACTCTTTTTTTTTTTTTGTAGAGTAACAGCAGTAGGAGTTAGCACTCTGCAAGCATTTCTCAAGACCTGAGCATATATCTTAAGTTCCCATGCTGCATGATTGTACAGATGGCTTCAGCACAATGAAAGAATTATCACTTGCAAAAAAAAAAGCATCTCTCTAAATCGCACTGTCTTGGGAGGTTAAGAGGTTACAGACTTCCGAGGAGTCTAAACAGGAAGTGTGCACTGTGCACTACTCTAACAATACGTAGATAAAGGAGAAAATCTGGAGAAAATGAAAGCCAAAGTGATGAGAAAAAAAAAAAAAACTTTCACCAAGTATTTCAGAAGTGCGACAGCTAACCATCCTGAAAACAAAATAAGAAGTGCGACAGCTAGAAACACACATGGCTAATTTCATTTGCATAATTTGTGCTAATAAACTTAAAACTGCGTTAAAACATAAAGATCTATCATTATAACTCATTCTCTCATTTTTTTTCCTTTCTTTGGAGGATAGTCATTCTTATGCATAGAGAGAAGGAAGAAAAAGGAACAAAAAAGGGGAGGAAATTAGCAAAAGGGCATGCGTGAAAATGATCACCAAAAGTTACAGACAGTATCTTATAAAATCTCAGTATTTTGAGATGAAATCAAAATTGAAGTCACATGCCTAACCTCTTCGAACATCTTGCCTTTAGCCTACCCCAAAAAATTTAACAAATACAGCTGGTAAAATAAAGAAAGGAGTTGAAAACAGTGTTTAGGAGTAGAAATATGGTAGTAATGGTAAATGAGAAGAAAATATGTCTACCTATGTCCGTAGAGAAATGTTAGGGTAGATGTTTATAGTTTATGTGTACAAGAACGATGCATTCCAAAATATGTTAGCTGAAGATATACATAATATTTTACATATGTAACATTAAACATATAATTCATACTTTATAGTGAGTTTATTATATGCTCATTATAAAGCGTGTAAATTACGTCAAGTGACAAAATGCTATTTTACTCCCATAATTTATATTACTTTTACAATTTAAAATAGTAGGCTAATGTAACAGAATTAAGATAGTAAAACCAACTCTTTTGTCTGAAATCAGTAATTACCAGATCATAACACCAATCTAGCTTTTATTGTAAAACACTTAGCTCAACGCAATTTCCTTAAGAGGGCAACTGAATCAGACACATATGGTATGCTACAAAGGCTTAAGTACAGATTTGAAAGACTGAGCTAGAAAAACACCACTACCATTTTGTCCAGTTTACAGGGTCACATCTCTGCTTTTAAAACATACTGAAAGTTGAGGTGGACAAGGGAGATTTTTATGGAAAATGCTTCATATCATTACCAATATCATATAACAGAGAGATGAAATAATTTCCTGATGTTTTCACTTCTTTATTAAGAATTAAGGAAGTTAACAGACAGATAAAATAAAAAAAAATGTAACTTTAAAGTAGGTACAACCTCAAGAATCGTGCCAAATTAATGCCCATTTATCCACAACAATGTGTGTGTGTGTGTCACAAACCATAATCATTACTACTGACTGAAACAATAAAAACCTATGTTTAACAACGCCCATCCAGTTAGTTCACTGAGGGTGTGAGAGGTGCACAGGAGCACAGCCAGACTCTGAAGCACAGCCCTTTCCCACAACACAGGGCATCACCACAGGGATGATTTCACAGCAGTGTGCCTTTTCTCCTACAGAAGAGGGCACTTTATGAGTGCGGACTGAGTTTTCTAGCTAGGTCTGTTTCTTCCTCTATATATCAAATGAGACTGTCTAAGACGAAGGATTTTACCTTTCCTCATTCTTTCAATACGAGTCACCTGTCAAATGCCATTATTTCTAGAATTTCTATCACCGTGAATATTTTCTTTTGCATTTCAGTACTGACTTTCTATATGACCTGTACTTGGAATATTATTACAAGTATGACTGGCCTTGAACATAATATGACTGCATATCTCTCATGAAGAAAGTCCTCTCTTCTCCCTGACAATGGATCAATATATTAGGCAGTTGCTTTAAAGCTTTTATCAGTTGCTCAACAGTTTACTCAGTCTGTGCCTGACACTAAATGAAATCCTTACAATGCACTCCCAAATCTAAATCATTACATATTTGGAGAGGATCGTTTTCCAAATGTAAGCACAAAGCTCTACATTAAACACAGCTGATGACTGTGCAGTAGAAATAACCCCTATATTGGCACAATATTCTCACTGGTGTATTATGAATAACTGTGCAACAACAGAAGGTATAGCCACCTGGTAACCTGTTAGCCTTCATTTCTGCAGAGCGGGTGGAAGTTAGAGGACTGCTGTCCAAAAGAGTAACTTCCAGATGGGTAGTTATAATACAGCTGAGCCTTGATAACAGTCTGCAGTGCATTCACAAGCTAACAAGATGTCACAGTATAAGATTAACTCTCACCGCAAGGACAGTACAATAAACAATGAGGTTGGCTGACTCTCTACCCTCTCTGAAACTCCTGCCTGCCCTCGAGAAACACCAGCTAATACTTACAACACTCATTTTCACTTTTGAACTTAAATAACATAAAAACTTGCTTGTGTTTTTGATCTTTTAGGGAAATAAGAAAACTCGGTTGACTCTTTGTAAAAATTAATACTGGTTAAAAGACATCTTATCAGAGAAATTTATCAAAGTATAAGCTTACCACTGTGGTGAACATATATATGATCTCACACACATATGTTTCATTAAACTCACACACAAGTTCTTTGATGAGTATCATTTAATCCTATTCGGAAATCAACTGTAGGATTTCTCTCTGTGGTTTCAGAAAGTGCCAAATCTAAACACCAGTCCCTTAACTTAGTAGTCAAAGATTTTAGACAAGTTAGATATGGCTCAGAGTCTATACCTGCAATTGTTATAGTGTGTCAAGTAGGAATGCTGACATTTACTTTATACCTATTACATTAATTAATGTATAGCAAGAGTTATGCTGGGGGAAGGGAGACCAGAAAGTGCTCTAATGGCAACCATATTAAACAGAAGAAGTTTTAGCCTCACATCTTAACCACTTCGATACATTTAGTTCACTAAATTAACTGTTTATCATTGTTCTACTGTACGTATTTTAACTCATTATGCTTACGTTTATACATTTTCCCACTTGATTAAAACTGCTAAATATGTAAACAGTTTTCTTTAGTGTCTTTCTTACTAAAAGAAATTTTCTTGGTCATTTTTGACAGATAACTAAAGAGAGAATAAGGTATCATAAAGATTTTTTTTCAAGATTAAAAAAAGACAAAGTTATTTCCTTCAACTTAAAAGAATGAAAATTAGCATCCGCCCTCTCCTGGTACAAGGCAAATACATTCTGCTGCCACTTGCTTTTTAAGGTTTACAGAAATTGAAGAAGCACGCTTTAACCACCTATAACTCCACATCCAAAAATGTCTGAGATGTTCAACACAAGTTGGGAGATCTTATTATATAGTTTGGTTCATCATCTTATGCAAAGAACTAAAATAAAAATCTTTTTATTAAACACATTATGTTCTTGTTATCATCTAAAAATGAGAACATTTCCCCCTTGTCATCCAGCTATGCCAGACCAATGAAAGCATGAACATGTTAAGAAAGTGTGAAGTCTCTCAATTCCCTTGGATTTCACCTAAAAGTATAAAGATAAACCAACCAACTTTATTTGTGTGGGTGTTTTGTTTTGTCTGTATGTATGTATGTATTATGTGTACCACACATGTGTAGGCCAGAAGAACTGGCATTACAGTTGTTGTGAGCTAGCATAGAGCTTTGTGAGTTAAACCTGGGTCCTCTGAAAGAGCAGCTAGTGATATGAACCATCGAGCCATCTCTCCAGCCTGCAACCATTGGGGGGGGGGAGGTTTCATTTCATCTATAAACAAAGATCTTTTTCCCTTGTACAATTTGGAACTCTCCTCAAAAGATCACAAGTTACATGTATTAAAAAGTATAGTAAATAGGTAGAAATGGTAATACATGCTTGTAATCCCAGCACCTAGAAGGCAGAGGCAGGAGGATCAAGAAGTCAAGGCCATCCATAGCTACAGAGCAAGTTTGAGGCTACTCTGGGTTATGTGAGACTCTGCCTCAAAATAATTAAGTAAATATAAAAAAGAATTATTAAAAGCATAGCAAATAGGTCAAGTGGATGGAAAGGAAGGAACAGGCAGCTCTTGATGATGGCATCTAAAACACAAGGCAATTTGCTAGAAGAAGGAAAACAATAACCAGGAGAAATCAGAGACTAGAGAGTTTGTGGTATTCCAACAATTCATAACCCTTTTCAGAGTATAAAATCCATGACTCAAATTTCACTTTTATTATCTCTGAAGAAGAACATATTAGTCTTAAAAGCTACACTAAAGATTTAGGAACAACAACATAAAAAAAAAAAAGCTTGTTCAGGGTTCAACACTAATTTGTTCAAACTCAGGTATGGGCAACAATCCTGCCACTGTCAAAGGGCAAGTACACTTCCTGCATGAGTGGCTGAAAACATCATGCTGAAGCAAAAGCAGAAGCCACCCACTTAGGAAAGCTACAGCAAACTGCAGGGTTTCTGAGGCATATAGGAAAACAGTTTATAAAGATGAACTTTATAACTTTTGTGGCCAAAGTCATATTAAGTCAAAGGACTATGTGCTACAAGAAAAATTAATTTGCTTTAAAAGATTTGTGAATTTTAGACATACATTTTAGAAGTTCATGAAGATCTTCATTTTATTAGTAACATTGAAACAGAAGAGTTTAATAGGATAAGATGTTGTTTGGTTTTCCTCCAAGAGAAGTTTAGGACAGAGACCCAGCTCCTACCTCTAGTCAGTAGCTGCTACTGCAGTTTAGATCATCAGACCCCCTCATACAGGAGGTCAACGTTAGAAAGACTGTTTCTTTCCAAGCCTTAAAGGAAAACAAAAAGAGGAACAGAAAGTGATCAAGAATCCACAGAGCAGGCATTTGGAACTGAGTAGATGTTCAGCGAGCCGTTTCTATGCAGCTCACCAAAATCTTGAGTTTATTATTATTGCTATTTTTCAGAAGAAAACATAACTGAGATTTTTGCACAGGCTGTGGTAGATTATCAAATTCATGTTTTTTTCATCTACTGCAGTGGATGAATACGCTAGAAGAGATTAGGCGAATCTCATAAATTCTAGGAAGCTTTATATAAGTATAAACCTCACATTTTAAATAGACATAGCATGTGGATGCTAAATTTCTTCTTACAGAGCACAAACCACCCCAAGTTATCTACACTGAACACAATCTATTTTCACTAAACTAAGATACCCTGAAATATCAACGTTATCCATTGCAGCTATGGCATCTAAATGAATTAGCCTAAGAGCTAATTCCTTAAAGTGAGATATTGTTATTAGTTCCTAAATGTAATGTTCTATTCTTTGCAATATTAGATAAAGCACAATCACTTTTTCTTTTATTAGTTTGAACCGAATTAGTCTATTGTTTTATCCTAGTGACTTCAGAGATTACGAACCCAACACTTAAATGCCAAACTAGCTCTTATTTTGCATTTTATACAAAATTATTTTTACAATCTCCCATTAATAACCAACACAGTACCGAAGAGAGAGGAAGAACTTGAGAAGTACCATGTCCACTTTTCTTCCAGTGAAAAACGAGCATTGAGGCAGTGTTTTCACAGAAACAAGTCATACCAGCTTATCAAACATACTAATTTTATTACAAATTTCTTCCAAGATAAAAGTTTTTCTCTTCTTTGGTATCTGCTGAGATAGAGTCTAACTCCTTCAAGAACGTGACTACTAGAAAAAAAAAATCAAGTAGTCAAATTCACCAAAGAAAGAATCTTCACAACGAATTGTTTGTTTACGATTATAGATTCTAAGATATTTACCTCCAGAAGTCTGGATGAACACAAACACTTCTCCACTGTATACTTAACCAGCAAGCTCCTCAATTTACTCAAGAAAGTGCTACCCTGGTACATCTTGAGTAAGAGAGGTTCATCAGCTTTGTAATTTAAAAATTCCCATATTTCATATTTAAAAAGTTTTAAAACATTCAATACCATGGTCTTTGAGACAAGCTGTTTTTCTAAGTTGTCTGGCCATAATGTAAGATTATAACTTACATTATATTTCAACCTGTGGACCATGATCGCTTTCATATGGGTTGCATATCAGATATCCCACATATCAGATATTTATATTATGATTCATAACAGTAGCAATACTATAGTTATGAAGTAGCAATGAAATAATTCTATGGTTGGGGGTCCCCACGACATGAGCAACTGTATGAAAGGGTGAGAACCACTGCTACAAGTTCTCACGTTCTCTTCATGAAAGAGTCAGTAATAAGCAGACAAGTCAACAGTTTAGGTTATACCTCATAAGATTAAAGGTTTTCTGTTTTGTCTTGTTTGTTTGTTTACTGCTATTGATTTTGACATGGGTTTTATATGTTACCTAGGCTGATCTCAAACTACTAAGCTCAGCTTTCTTAGTGGAGGGAGTTGGCATGTATTACCATACCCAGCTACAGAGTAGTTTTTAAAAGTAATTTCCTATCTTATTTTCTTGCTCCTTTAACTGAAATATCTCCCCTGCAAAAGAACAATAAGTATAGCAAACAACAGAATTTAAAGCAGCACTCCCCCACTCAACACAAGGCACACACACTCACGGACACACAGACATGGACACGGACATTTAACATTTGCTATTGAATGTGTTAATATCTGGCATCCAGATGAGCTCAAAAAGCTACTGTACGGGCTGTAAGATGGCTCAGGTTGGGAGTACTGGCTGCTCTTTTAGAGTGCCCTGCTTTGATTCCTAGCACTCAAATGGCGGCTCACAGCCCTCTGTAACTCCAGTTCCCGGGGATTTGATGCTCTTGTCTCTCTTCCTCAAGCCAATTCATACAGGTAGTGAACAAACATACATAGAGGCAAAAGACTTATACACATAAAATAAAATCTTAGAAACGGATCCTGAAAGATGTTAATGTTATATTAATAGTACTAGAAAATTCTAGAAAACTATTTCTAGAGGCATTTTCTAAAAACTGAATTGTTGCTTTGGGCAACAATCTGCTCATTAGGCTGGAGAGACTTTTAGAAGAGCCCCAGCGAGAACGTCCACTGGAAAGTGGAGGAGTGGCAGCAGGCTAGCTTAAGCGCAATAAACACAGAAAGGTTGTCTTGTCCATGTATCAAGTGTACTTCAGGAAGGCATGGGAAAAAAAATAAACTGAGGGATGAACTGTCACAGAAGAATTCTTGTTCAGCTTGTTTGCTTTGACTTTTCCAAATGAAGACATAATGGAAAATTATAGGAAGTTTGTAAGACAGAATATACATACACAGCAGTTACGTGTAACTTCATTACTTTAAAACAACTGTTGATATATTTTCATTCAGGCCTGTAAATTGTTAACATTTATCACAGATTTCATTGTGATGTTTTTTTGTCAGATAATAATTCAGCATTTTTTACTGTCAGACAAACAGCTTTCAGTTTCTTGCTGTATGGTGCTGCAATTCCATTACTGATTCCTTGGCGACATCAGCAAGGACAGAATGACTGGCTTTAAATTTGAGTACTCTGTTATCTTGGGGTGGGGGTGGTCAAAAAAGATCTTATCAATTTATACAGCCTTCAGCGCTGTATCAGCATTCCTACTTAATGGTATCCTTGACACCCTGAGTGTCATTAAAATTTTTCCATTGATTGATAAATTTAAACTGTGCTGTTTATTGTTTCAATCTGCATTTGTAACTGAGTCTTAGTTCTAAGAGATGGCACTGCTACTTCAGCAAGAAACCATATGAAGTGTAAGTCAATGGTTCAAGGCTTAAAAAAAGCAAAATTTTAATAAAATTAATCTAATAATGATATGAGTGTTACTGTGCTGCATGGCAATCAGGCATTAATGGCAGGCAGTCCATGGGAAATGGCTACTGTTATTCATAGTGCCAGACTATGCATTCTTAGACTGTGGGAAAAGGTCAACCAAACAGAGCATCACGCTTTCCTTAAACCTAAAGGGATCACTTGGTCTGAAGCCAGGTGTGTGATCAAGAAAGCATATCATATTCCTCAGTTCCATTCACCCTTCATAACCGAAATCCCAGAAAGGCAAGCATTATCAATTAAGTTGGTGGAGGGTAAACCAGCACTTTCCGAAAAAAGGAAGCTGAACCATGTTGTCCTAAAAGGGCTGACCAAAGACACAGGCATCACACTTCTTGAATTTCCTTAGGTCAGGGATCTAGGTTGCCAGTGAGACCTCTGAGGAGCACAGAACATACAGGGGAAGAAGATTTGCTTCAGTTTTCCCAGTCAATCTGCCTAGTAACAAAAGAGGTGGGAACAGGATTAGAAGGTCTTCCTTCCTTCTACCTAGATCCTTCTCCTCAAGGCTGTCTCAATTTTCATGCACTAGATTTACTCTGAGTTCTTAAGCATGCAGTTCAGAGATGATTAAAGGGAAGTGAAAGTAGGGTGAGAAGACAGTGTCCCACAGTCCAGCGTGAAGATTAGTCCACTTAGTTTTACACTCTGAGAAGCATGCAGAGGGCAGGAACAATGGTTCCGATACAGAGAGTGCAGGGTGAGAAGCAAAAGTAGTGAAGTCGTCTGGACTGCTTCAAGAAGGCACAAGTCAGAACACAAGACTTCAGAGGAATAGGGAGGAAGCCAAACCCACGGTAATAAAAATTGTCTGTATAGATGTTGGGAGGCTACAAATCACATTTATGTAGATCATAGTTAATCCTCACAACATACTATAGTGAAATTGAAACTTGGTGATGTCAGGTAACTTACCCAAGGTCACATAGGTAGTAAGTGGCAGAGCCGGGACTGGAACCCAGGTCTTCTGATTCCTTCTGTGCATTCCCAGCTCCCCTGGAGCTGAAGCAGGGGCAGAAAGGGAGGTGGAAGTAATTTGCCCATGACCAGCCCTGCCCTTTCCCTTCTTTCAAAGGCTGAGCAGAGCACACATCTGACTCTTTCTGCGACCCTTTCCACCACATCCTTTTAGGATAGCGCACAGCGAATCTGGAACATTTACTAATCTTGGGTTCAAGGATGGCAATAAAAGGTAATGGCCAAAGTTATATTTGGCTAGATTTCTTTTTCTATTCATGTAAAATTCACAAATATCTAAAAGCATAATTAATAATTGTCACTTTAGAAATTTATTTTTTACTATTAAGATTTAAAGCAGTTTGCTCAATGTTTTGTTTAATAGGTTCAGTTACATCTTTTAAATTACATTGTAAGAATGTTCCTGAAACTGATGAAGAGCCAGGCAGGAGCCTACCAGTAGTACTTCCCACTGAGAGACAGCTCATCACCCTATAACCATCTTCACTAACTGATTATGCCCTATTTAACTTATAATCATTAGAATGAGAAGTACACGCATTCAGTTTTTTCATTAAGTACTTTCAAAAGAAATGTGTATGCATTATCGTTTTGATATCACCTATATTCTTTTCTAAATTACGTCTAAAATATTAAGTGTTGCTTTTTAAATTAAATTTCTATAACAAAATTTAGACTTTCCACTATCTAGCTTGGAGAATAATATATTAACTTTTCTTAAGAGGGTGCATTTTAATCTTTGCATTTCTAACAAAATATTAATAAATTCAAGGGGAAATTTTATTTAATTTTCTAATGTCCTAAAGAAAAAAAAGACACAATTCAAATTACCTATGCCCATGGTCACCTTTTCATCATTTCTGGACCTTTCTGAACCAAATAGTCACACATTTCAGACCCTGATAGTCTTCTTGAGGACAAGTGGGGTCAAGGGCAAAGTAAACATTTATACAAATGAACACTGAGGACATCAAAGTATTCATGCCCAAAGTTGTTAGTCATTTCCTGAGTCTCAAACAATTACCCCTTTTCACCAGACACCAATTGAAGCGCAGTCCTCTCTGAGTTGGAAAGTACTGACCCTAACAGTTATTCACTTGATATCTTCAAAATGAGAAGTATAACAAAGAGAACAGAATAAAGGGAAAAGGCTTGGATAGGGAAGAAGAAGCAGTGAAGGGAACATAAGTGAGGGGGAGCTCCTAAAAGAGATAACAAATATAAAGTATAACCATCTTGAGTTCTTGATATGTTTAAGGCCTGTTTCTTATTTTCAAATTTTGAAGTCTAGCATTCTTTTTGGTTATCATATCAGAAAAAGTACGTTTCTGTAGCTTTTCTGTATCACTGCAAACTTTAACTAGGTCTTTTCAGATAAGTACCTATTATGTTGTCCTAAGTCATTCATTAAGTGGTACCAAAAATAATTACCAATACTTAAAAAGATTATATGGTCATAACTTTTAGAGTTTGAAGCATACAGAGTTACTAAATTAAGCTGACTTCTAATGCCATGCTTTGTATAATTAGCTCTTTTAAAATCGTGACTCAAAGGACTGACCCTAATTACACACACCATCTGAGAAAAGAAAGAAAATTATGCATAATTTTTAACATAGCAGGAAATGATTACCAAAGAAAATCAGAGTTTTAGAAAATCAAGGTTGAGCTTCCAAGATTACTCTCTCCAAGCTGTCCCACTCACATGGCATGTGTAACAAAAGTATAACCTGGAACCAGGCTAGCAATGCTGCCAGGCTGTGCCGTTTGGTTTGATGGTGGTCTTACCAATATTTACCAGGTAGCTGGTCACTAGAGAGCAAAATATATCTCTCACTTCACATACACAACCAATCTATTTTAGAGAGAAGTATTTACACAAAAAGAGCACAGACCTTGGTAAAATCTACACATAAGGAGCTGTGATGTTTAGGTTTGGTGTCTAGGAAGGAGTCTTTGATACCACAACCTCACTAATTACTCAATAATTATTGACTCCCTTCCACTGTTTGAGTACCAACTCAGTGGTTATATGGACTTAAAACTCTGACACCACCAACTTTAGGAGACAGCAGTTATGGTGTACAATCGCTGATTATTTACACAATTCCTTTTATTTCTACCACTGCACCCAACTGTAAAATCTGACCCCCTCCTAAGTATCTGAAAAGGGATAATTTTTTAAATAAGAATACCCTTCCAGCTTCAAAAGATCTTACAAATAAATGTTGAAATTAGACTCTAGAGATTTCATTCATCTGATTTAAGGAAAGGTACGGGGAAAACAAGAGAGCCTGAGAAGTGGAGGGTAAGGGTTTCTTTCAAGTTCTAATGAGTCAGAATCATACTATATGAAGACTCGGGAGAAAACACACTAGCTTATCATAAAAAGAACCACATAAATGTTGATTGAGAACAGAAGCTCTGATCTCTTGCGATTCCTCCCCTCCATGTACAAGTGCTTTGGGCACCTTTTTATTTAGCAACCAAGGCCATCTTAACAAAATAGCTTCAGACTTTATCTTAAGCTAGATTACTGGAGAAAAACAAATATGAAAATACCTTACTGTAAATATAAATAAAACTGTGGACTACTAGGTAAAGTTTTCAGAAAAAAAAAAAAAAAAGCCTTCTTAGGAATGTTACAATGGAAATCTTCCCAAGTAGCAAAATCTTAAAGTTAATATATAAAAATTTGCAGAATTAGATAAAATAAAATGAAAAGATCATTGAGTTCTGAATAATAATAGATAAAATAAAAGCTTCAGTTTTATGCAATAAAATCCAATTCCTAAAAACATAAGGACGTAAAAAGGGTCATACAGTTTTAGAAATATAGTCTGTCCTTTATTTTCAGGAGACAAAATCTTGGGAAGTAGGAAGAAACTGGTTTTATATATTTAGACACATTATTAAACATCTGAAAAATCACCTTATACTTGGAAGATGAATCTTTCCCATCTTATAGATGGGAAATTTAAAAGTAAGCTAGGAAAACAGTTATGACATCTGCCAACTATCTCCTTTACACTTTCTGTACAGCTTCTCAGCAAAGGGAAATTAAGGAGTTCCATGAGCACGTAAGTCTATGAAGCTCTGTATATTAACTCTTCCTCTTGGTAGACAAGTGCTTATTAATTTGATATCAAATCAAGAAAGTTCTGTAATAAAAAAATAAGCTTAATTAAATTAACCCACATTTTCCAAATTTGTTTAAGTACGAATGTTCCCAGAACAGAGTTGTGAAAACTAGTCTGATCAGGCCTGAGGAAACACAAGCAGCGACTTCTGCTTTCTCAGACTGTTCTAAGCTGCCTAACTAGAACCTCACCATTGTGTTCAGACAGTAGATCACATGAGGCTGAAGGCAATTAGACATTACTCACTTTTGAAGCATTTCCTTTCCCTTCTGATTGCAGTTCTCAGCCAATGACAGGCCACTAAGAGAGTGATTTCAGGCCAAAATATAGGTAAACTCTTGCCAGTAGCCTCCAAGTTTAATGGAACTAGAAACTTTGCAGCACCAGTGTTTGTTATGGCAAGAAAATAGAACAACTCCACTCTTTGCTAGAGATATGATGATAGAACCTACTGTATATGATTCTTAATAAATATCAATGGTCCACTACAGTATGGGAAATTAAGACACCAGGGATCAGTCTACGAGAGGATTAAAAAAATTAAGATAAAAATCAAAGATGTAGTCTTTAGGAAACAGAATGAAAACAAAGGTGGCTGAAAGTATGCATAACATTAAATAAGAAAACATAAATGACTGCATACAACTTTAAAAGAAATGGACTACTGATAACTCACTACAGCATAAAGTCAAATAAAGTACATACATTGTACCATATGTGCACTACTTAATATTGTCAGGGTTCATCAACATCACTAACGACAGAAAGCTGCTCTGAGAATTCAACTTAAAAAGTATGCCTACAGCAAAATGAACGAAAATATTGTTTGCTATTACAGATGAAGGTGAAATGACCCCCCAAAATCACCAGAAACAAAAGTAGAATTCTATTTCCTTTAATTCAAGAAAATCATCTCTTCCCATGTAACAGAATCTTTAAAATTAATTGTCCTTTAATATTTTTAAGTTATGTTCCCAATACAGAGTTGAAATATTCAGGAACATGAAAATAAACATAACAAAAATATCATTAAATTCATTTATTTACTAGATTTCCTAGGCAAATCAGCAAATATATTCTGCATATATTTGCAAAAGACTGGTAGAACTGAGACCAGTAAAATCATGGCTTCAAAGAAAACAGAAAGTATTTACACACAAACTCTTACTCTGCTGAGTCAGTGTCAAAAAGGAAGGGAATTACACTGAACAATTCCAGTCTCTTCACCTGTGGCCTTCATCCAAAAGACCCATAAAACGGCTTTGAAGAAAACTGTTAAAATTAAATGCAGCAAACAATAAAGTATCAGAAATTAACTCCTTAATTAACCAACAGAATATATTTATACGCCCATACTTTAGTTTGGCATTAGTAAAAGAGAGACGTAAGTGATAACAGATTAATGTAATGACTCCTTCTAGAATTACTTGGATATTCAAAAAAGGCAATTTTATGCTACCCTGAAACATGTTAATATTTAATTTCAGGCACATTGAACAATTTGTGAACTCTAATTAAAGTTAGAAACAAATCTGAGGAGCAGCATTGAGTTTGAGAGACAGACATCGTGTTGTCAACAGCTCCTCCATGTTACTTCACTGTGGGAGGTGTCTCGCCTTCAGAAAAACAGAAACAAAGTAATAATACAATCTATATTTGCACTGCTCAATAAAAGGCATCTCAGGTTAATATAAAACTCTTTGAAAAGGTCTTTAAATATGGTTTGAAGAGATCACAATGTATTATATCAAAACTTTGATATAACTTTTTTTTGGATCTTGAAAATAGCATAATTTCAATGATGGCATAAAACACCCCTATAGAATATTATACCTGGGTCAAAGCTAAATCTCAAGGTTTTCATAATATTCTATTTAGTTTATCTGTCATGGCTGAATCTGAGTTTCAAGGATTATGAACAGTTTTAGGGTGCTGTATTTGTGAGTATGGAGTATACATATAAGGGAATCACACCCTTCCTTCATGTGAGCAGCTTCTACATCTCCAGTAAAAAGCTCAAGAACAGCCCACAAACTCCTGAAGGAAACCCAAGATGTTGAGTAATAGCTAAAGAAAAAAAAAAAATCAATCCTATCAATGTGACAGAAAGGAGTTTAAAAACAGTATATAGTTCAACTGTGGAATAATGTACTTAAAGCATGCACAGATAAGGGTTCAATCACAGCATCATAAAAACTTTAGATAACATTAAAAAGAAACAACACAGATGAAGCTCAGAGTCCATAATTTAAAAGGATGTTTTAAGTTCAAACTAGACATATTTCGCTTCTGACTTTATACCACAAAAGAAAATGTTTCCCAAAATACAGTGAGGGAAAAAAAGAAAAAAATATATAACTTTAGTCAGTGGCCAAAACAGCCACTCTGTTCTTAGCAATAATGTAGGAACTAACTTCTTTAAGAATTTATCAGCAAAAATGGCAAGTCTAAGATCAAACAGGATACTAACTGGCAAAGTCTGACTGTTACATAATTCTCTTTTCAAGTTAATTTCTGTAACTATTGTCCTCATTTTAATGTCTACTATGATCTTTGATACCTGTTCAAATTACATATAGTCTAATTAAATTGCTAACGTGACCTTGTTCCTACACATGTAAGGACTCTTTGTTAACTCATTGTTCTATCTGTCCTAACTCAGTAGGATTTTCGTTGGTCCTCAATGCTTTCTTTAAAAAAGTATTTTTAGTAGAATAATAATTTATGACTTTTATAAATGTTACTTGAATTTGAAAGGATAGCTTTTAAATGTGCTTTCCAGGATGCTATCATTAGAAGAAAACAAACTTGTGCAAAGTTATTTCAAAGCTAAAACTTCAAACAGAGTCTAATTATGTAGCTAAGGTAGTAGCACAGAGTACAAAGTAGAAAGTGCTCTTGAATTTGTGACCTTTCTCTCTCAGCCTCCTGAGTGCTATGATTTCTGCATATGCCACCTGGCCAGGCTAAATTTTATTGTTTAAATAGGAAACAAAGCCAGTCAAGGTACAACAGACCTACACTTCTACCTACTGAAGAATATTTAAGCCCAGGAGTTCAAGATCAGCCTAGGCAGCATAGCAATACCTTACATTAAAAAACCAAAACCAAACCAAACCAAACCAAAGATGTCATAATGAAATAAATAGAAAAATATATTTTTATTTTCCATTAGTACTTTGTGTGTGTGTGTGTATGTGTGCAAGCATGTGTGTACACCTATATGTGCATACATACAGGGAGGGTGAACACAAATGTTACTGTCTGCTATTATTTTACAATTCAATTTTAGCGATGGTCTTACTGAACTTCACTGGCTATAGAGGCTGGCCAGAGAACCTAGGTTTCTCCTGTCTTCAATTCAGTCCTGGGATAAGGGATGTGAAATTCCATTCCTGGCTTTTTACATGGGTATTGGGGAACCAAGTTCTAGTTAAGGTCCTCATGCCTGGACGGCAAACATTTTACCCACAGGCTCAGCCCTCTCAGCTGCAGAAAAAGAACTTAATACATTAAGTTCATTGTTATGTTTTTTTCAACAACACTTGTCTTCAAACTAAAGTGGAATAAAGAATCATCTCCACTGGTTCTAGAGGTAAGAACAAGACTTACACTAAAGATACATTCACATAATAGATAAGTTACTTTTGTGTCAGGGGTGGGGGGAGATTCTTGTGGGCTTATATGTGCTACTTACTCACAGAAATACTGCCTGAAACCTGGGAAGTCTTCAAGGAATATTTGTTGAGTAATAAATGACCCCACAAAAAAAAAAAAAAAAAAAAACACTTAATATAGGATGATTACTTAAAAAAAACTATCTGTCATTTTTCAGACTTTTCAGAATTACTGTCAAGGCCTATTCAAGCTAAGGTTGTAAAAAACTATCTGTCATTTTTCAGACTTTTCAGAATTACTGTCAAGGCCTATTCAAGCTAAGGTTGTAGAACTAACCTTTCTCTACACAATGTGATTCTCCGGTTGGATTAACAGAACAGCAATCACTTCCTGATAGAAGAAGCACATACTTAAATACCAGCATGCTCCAAGACACCTCTTGGGACGCAAAAGTCTCACAGGACCTAAGTCTTAAAGGCCCTTGAAAACTCAGAGACAGCAATGCGCTGACTGTAAATGAGTCTTTAGAAACAACTCCAGAAAGACAAAAGAATCTGTGCAACACAGTCAATTTTAGCACAGGGTTTCCAAGATGCCTGGGGCATCTTTATACTGGTTTCCTCATGTTAGTTTTGGATTTCAGAGAAACCAATTAGGAAGGGGCTGCAGGGAGTACCATTAACAGATCTCCTTGCTAATATTTTCTCATACAATAGAGAGGATTAAGAAATAGTATGGGTTTTTTTCCATGTATATTTCCATAATGCATCAACTACTTTGCTAAAACAAGGATAGCTCTATAATGTTTCAATAACACACACATGTGCACACTGACATACAATATACAAATACAAAATAAAAAAATCTTATTTACTATTTATTTTATTTTAGGGTATTTTTGTTGTTTAGGGAACATTATAGAGTGCCAAAGAAAAGAAAGAACAAAAGGAAAAATTAAAGTGTTTATATGGTTCAAAGTGAACTGTAAATGTCACATTATACATGATAATTAGAAAGTTCATTACATGTTAGGTATTAAGACTTACTTTATCTTAATTTATTTTAATTTTATTTTTAAATGCCTGTTTTCTTTTCTAATGCGGGAGAGAAAGAAAAGGTGTGAATTTGGGTGGGAAGAGAAGTAGATAAGATGTGGAAGGAACTGGAGAAGGAAAAATCGCAATCAGAATATACTGTATTAAAAATTAATTTTTAATAAAAAAATTAGAAAAGAAAAAACAAAACAACAACAAATCCTACAGTAGTAAAAAGAGCCAGGTGAACTCTAGTTGTAATAAAAACAAAAGTTCAAGGTTAACACATCAAGATGTCAAATAAATCATTTTCAAAGAATAATGTATTCAGTGAAAATCAGAACATATATTTTGAGTATCTAAAGTATCATCTCTGAATGTGTCCTAGAAATGAAAAGGTAGGCATATCCAGATTGGAAGAAAAACAGATAGACATTCATTCTACCAACATATGTAAGAGAAATAACCCATAAACCTCTTGAGAAAAACATTAACACTTAGATTTAAAGCATTAACTTTTATTTTAATTTTCCATACAACCGACTATTAACTTAGTCTTTATGTCTCTAAATATTTCATGCTTTGTACTTATGATTTATCCTTACATCTTTGAAAAGCAGTACAAGCAACTGTTTTTTATAAAGGCTTTTTTGGTTTATACTCAAGCTGTTTTTGGTTGTTCTGCACTTTACTTAAAAACATCTTAGCTAAATGATCATTGGTATTTTTGGAAAACTTAAGAGATTTCCAACATTTTTTTGCCAGTAACAAACATGAACCTTAAGCAAATAAACACACTATTTCACATAAAAATACAAACACGCATATGCAGTGCAAGAATTTAAAAACTGAAAGTTTGATCATCCACAGTGTAGATGTGCTAAGGCCCCTTAAATTCTCTGCACCTTGCAGACCTTTAATTCTGCAGTCCAGAATTGCCTTCTTATTGGTGCAGTGAACATTTTGCTTATAATTTTGTGGAACTTTGATTAACTTAACT
The DNA here is from genome assembly GCF_014885135.2 of Alexandromys fortis. NCBI lineage: Eukaryota > Metazoa > Chordata > Mammalia > Rodentia > Cricetidae > Alexandromys > Alexandromys fortis. Next base: position 5,074,887 of record NW_026067988.1, read on the forward strand.
TTGATACAGTCCCAACATACAGAAAGGTGCTCGTGGATTGCAACACAAACACTCTCGGAAGCTCAGAGAACTGACTCTGCCTTGACTCTACATCACATGCACTGACATCTGCATAGATTGTATTGCTGCAGTGGCTGCTTATGTACGATCTATGCACACATAGATATTGTTTAAATGGAGATAAAAAAGAATTGTTAAGCTGGTGGCATCTGTATTTCAAAGAGATGTTTCTGTCAAATAACTACTCTTGTAGACAGAATGGCTGATCTTTCCCCTGGCAATGAGGCCCATGATCCAGTTACATTAATTTATGCAAAAATATTCTATAGGAGAAAAGAATGGCAAAATCTCCAGAAGATGCAGTGATTTTTATCCTGCTTCTGCAAAAATAGTTTAGGCATGTAATTCAAGCTTAAAATAAGTAGAGGTAAATCATAAATGAGTATTCAACAGTGTATTGTGGTTCCCAACATAATCACTGAACCATCTAAGATATCTGATAAAAACCATCATCCAGTTATGCTTACACAAATAAAATCAAGGTAAGTGCCATGAGGACTATTAAGGCAGAACAGTCAAAGTATTGCCTGTAGCACTTCAGAACCAAACACCTCTAAATGGGGGAGTTTCAGAGAGGAGCAACAAATGTCATCAGGTGTGACTGCCCTAGAAGAGAAACAGACAGAAGAAAACTAAATGCTTCTTTTAGAAGAAAAGAGTAAAATTAATCCCTAAGATTTCTAAAAATAGAAAAACAAAATGAAATAAAAATTCTGCTTTGAAGGTAGCATAAGAGTACACACCTCTAACCCCAGCACTTGAGAGGTGGAGGCAGAAGGGTTTATCATCCTTGGCTACATAACTGAGTATAGCCTGAGCTATGGAAGACCCCAGCTTGTATCATGTAAGCCTCAGATAAAAATAAGTATAATTTACACATTAAAAAGATGACTTCCACTTGGACAGTGAATGCTATGTCTAAAAACAACTGGGAGTATGTAAAAGTAGCAAGCCATGATTCAAATTCTAGAAATGTAGATTCAGTAAACAATCACTTCACCATTAAGATTAGATAAAAAAAAAAAAAAAAACTATTAAAGGGAGGATTAAAATAGCCATCACATGAGATCAAGAAGAGTAAAAATACATGAATCCAAGTTTTACCAAGAAAGGAAAAATATAAATTAGAAAATGATGGTACCTTGGTCTTTGAGAAAAAAAACAACTTTAGAAAATCAGGATAAAGGATGTGCCCTCTTAATTAAATCTAAGAACCACCAGTAATATCATACTGTAAAGTAAAATGGCGAATTGCCTTAGAAAATAATAGTTTTTCTTGAATAAAAAGGCAACAAATATTCATGCCTCTAAGTCTGAAAACTGCAATTGGGTTCTGTGTTCTTGCTTTATTTATACTGGAGGATGAGGACACCAATAAAGACAAGACAGAAAATCCTTAAAACACCAAATCTAAAAGCAGCTCATGAAAAAAGACAATGTAGGGCTCCAGAGATGAGGGCTGCCGGCAGGATGATCTGATTTTCTGCTTATTTTGACACTTTAGGGAAAATGCAGCAAATTAATGAAAATGAACACTAGAGGACACTTTTCTATGGGTATTCGTACTTACATGTGGACGATAATCAGCCTGTATAAAGTTAGCAAGTCCCATAAAACATGGGCTATATCTGGCCAGAGAAATTCTAACTTACACGATCTCAGTTATTGTACAGCTTTGTCAAACAACTGGCAACAAAACTAATCAAGTAATTACTAAGTTGATATTCAGTTACTCTGCACATATACATGTGTAAAGACATGCATGTGGTAAACAATGTACAAAACCATACATAATTTAAAGTGCTTTTCCTGATTGTATAGGTACCTCAAACAATAAACATGATGTTTCCCATTGAGATTGAAATTTGACAAATTTTGGATATAACTTAACCGAATTTAAAGTAATCTGAAAAAGAAAATATTCATAAAACCCAATTTTACACATAAAAATATTTGGCAAACCCAAACAAGGGTAGCTATTTCCAAAGCATGATTTAACAGCACATTATACATGTAAGGGATTGTAGTGCATCCATTCTCAGTTCAGATAAAGTGACCTCTTTAGTTGGAATAGCCACTTTGAAATGAACTCAGCATTTCTCACTTGCAATTTTTGTATGACTACACCTAATCTCTTAGAACTATTTATTTTCTTCAGAGTAGCCTTTGTATAGAATTTGGATCACATACCCACGCCTCTGTCTGAATGGGCTTGATATTGCTTAGCAGCACCTCTTCATAGTTGCCGTAGTCAGTGAACTTAACAACTGCGGTCATGCCGGAAGAATGGAGGGCTTCAACTTCTGCTCGGTAAAACTGAGGAGGCAAAAACAAGTTTCACATAGGACATCAGCGTTGTCTATAGAGGCAATGTGTACTCTGCCAGTATATGTTAATGTATTTTAATATCTCAATAAAATGAGAAAAGGTTAAAAAAATCATATTCTCCACATCCTTCTAAAGGTTAGGTAACTCCAAGTATGGACCAAGAACGAGTTGATTCTTAATTGATATATTTTATTAATAACTAGTCCATCTCATATAAGGGTCAGATTAATCCCTGAGGTTTCCTTTTCACGTCTGGGTTTTACTTAGCTTAGAGCAACATGCTGGGACGGCCTTATCTCAGGGCTTTGGCAAATATTCCTCTCTTCCTTCCTATATTGTTCTTAGACTCACTATTGTGCTCTGAGTTGTTTTGAGTGTATGTTTCAATTTTAAGCTTCTCAAATTATGTCAGTTCACAATAAGTTCAACAATCATACTGTAGCCCAGGAAAACAAGTAAGAAGGCAACGCCTTCTTAGGAACTTACAGCTTAATCTTTAGCTCTTGTGATTCCATGCAGTAACCAAAAGAGTTCAGTATTCCATTTCTCTGGTTTTTATCTTCAACTCTCTAAAATACAGCCTTGACACAGAGGAGACTTCTAAGAAGCCTTACTTAAGAACCCCAGAGCCAAATAAAGCTATATGTTTAATTTTTTTAAAGTACCCTACAGCTTAATAAAGGCGATCCATGTTAAAAACAAAGAAAAACTTATCTTATAACGTGGAAAATAGTGAACTACAGATGTAATGACGTGCAACTTAAAAGAGCTGAGAATTCATCCTGAGAAATGGAATTCATTTAAAGATGAAGAATGTTTAGCTAAAAAAAAAAAAAAAAAAAGATATTCTAGGGGAAGTTATGGGGCCATGAAGATGAACAGAACATAGGCAACTAATAATAGAAGTTTTAAACTAATTATGATATGACATGACTGCTCAACAAATAAAAAATTAGGATCAGTAAGTAGTAAAGTTCAGATAATGAAGGGTCTATGAACCCTTCATAGGTAAGAGAGTTCATGTATAGGCAAGAGATTTTAAGAGGCACATTCATGTGGTCTAAGACCAATATCAATGACAAACTTGAGAGATCTAAGATTACAGGCAAGGAAAACAATTTGGAGGTTATTGCTATAATATTCAAGTTCGGAGGGAGAAAATAATTGAGTTAGTTTTATAGTATAAAGAGAGTCAGAAAGCTGCCTCAAATTCTAAGTTCAATGGAAATAAAACAAGGTATTATGTGGAACTGTGTAAACATTAACATTAGAATATACAAGTTGATCATCTCTAAAACATTATTATAATAAAATTAAGGCACAGTTTCCTGATGGTAGTTATAGTCCATTTCTTTTCTTAAATTTCTATCTTTGTTTCTAATTAAAAAAAATCTGGAAGTTGTCTCTTCTTGACAAAACATTTAAAATATGCCTCTTAAGCAGGATGGCTTTAGGAGAGAACAAGTGCCATCTCTTCACAGGACGAGCAGTGTCGATTTCTGTTACTTAAAAGTATTAAAAAATGTTCTGAATATCAAGATAGTCTGGACCATTATTATAAATGTATATAATATGGGTAACAAATGAATTCAACACATTGGGTTTTTTCTATGTTCTTAAATTAATACAGTCTTTATATAGATAAAGTATCTATTAAGTATAGGCTAGTACAATGACAAATAACTAGAATGTTTCATTGAAAAGAAATGTTGTATTTGATCCTACCAGCACACTGATTTTTTAGAGACAATTATAATTAAGATTAAAATTTTATTAAAAAGTGTATCAAGTTCTGGGAAGCATCTGGATATCAGTACACACAGTCAAAACTAACTTCATATTCCCAACCTGGTGTCTATCAACTGCTGAGTTATTGTTTGTTTAATACTCAAAACTTGCTGAAGGAACTCGTCTGCCAATTTCAATTATGAGCAAATAGGCAGATCTGTTCTCTGTTACTCCATTTATCTGTGGCTGATCATTCATATCCAAGGCTTCTATGCCTTTGGCAATGAACAAGAGTACCAAGGAGATATCCTTGCTCCTGAAAGAGATGGTTTTAGACTTGCCAAGAGTTAGCTGATGAGTGTTGCTGTCATTACTTGAGGCTGATAACTATGTCCAGCAAAGTGGCAGACTATAAAACAGGTAAATAAAACTCAGTAGCTTTCCTATATGCAAATGACAAACACACAGAGAAGGAAATCTAGAAACAAATACCATTCATCATGGCCTCAGAATATGAAATGAAATATCCTAAGCCTGGAAGATGACTCAGTGACTAAGAGCATTTGTTGTTCTTGATGAAGAACTTGGCTTGGTTCCCAGCACACATACAGGAGCTCACAAGCATTTATAACTCCAATTTAGGGGATCTGACCCCTTCTTTTGACCTCCACTAGCACCAGCCAGGAACATATTCACAACCATCTGTAACTCTAGTTCCAGGGGAATATGACACCCCTCTTCTGACTGACCTCCATGGGCACCAGGCACACACATGGTGCACATACATATATGCAGACTCATACACATAAAATGACTAAATTTTTCTCAAATAGAATATATTATAATAAATCTAGCCAACAAAGTGAAAGACTTAAATGGTGAAAACCTAAGTTATTGAAAACAGAAATTAAAGAAGATACCAGAAGAAGGAAAAAACTCTCGTGCTCATGGATTGTAGGATTAATAATATGAAAATGGCATTCAACCAAAAGCAATAACATGCTGCTAAATGGACAAAGTATCAAAACAATTTCTTAACTGTTATACTTCATAGATCAATCCAAAAATCTTTTTGTAGTAGATGGTAATTGACACAGTGACCCACCACTGGCCAAGGTTCAGAGAGTTCTAGACTGCAGAATGCTTAGCCCTAAAGGAAACACAAATACTGTAACTGGCTTCCCAAGCTGCAAGGAGTAGAGAAAGTACGGGAGTGGATGATAAAAGGCAAAGATTATCTTCTGGACCCAGCAGGGCAGTGTATGAACTCATAGCAGTTGTGACAGCTTGTATAAAACTTATGTGAGCTTAGACCACACCAAATCCCAGGAAAAAAAAATAAGTTAGATATTCTATCCCACTCCAAGCATGAGCTATTGGCACAGTCATTTAAAGATTAAAATTCCATTGTAAAATGGAGATGGAACTAATGGATGTAAACGGAGTTCTCAAAAAAAATGAAATGAAAATGGCCAAGAAACAACCTGGTACAGTCACTGTGGAAATCTGTAGCAGGTCCTAAAAAACTGAAAATAGATCTTCCACATGATCCAGCTACATCACTTTTGAAAATACACAAAGATGACTCTGTACCCTACTCTAGTGATACCTGCTCATCCATTTTCACTGATGCTCTATTCACGACAGCCAGGAAGAGGCAGCCTAGATGTCTATCAACTGATGAATAGATAAGGAAAATGTGTTATATTTACACAATGGACTATTATTAGCTGTTCAGAAAAACAAAATTATGAAATATACAGGGAAATGAAGATAACCCAGACTGAAAAAGACAAGTGTTTCTCTCATTTATGAATATGAGCTTTATATCTGCAGGTATGCATGCTTCAATTGGAATGCCAAAGAGGCTAGGAAATTAGTAAGGGGAGGAAGGATGTTAGAAGGAAAGACAGATAGAAAAATAATTGAACAGGAAAAGTTAAATTGGGTGGGAATGGGAGGACAGGGTCGAGGAGGGAACAAGGGATAAAGACCTTTAGAAACAGTCATATATAAACTTGCTACTATTCTGTGGAAGCTTCAAAACACACACACAGATGCACATGGGGGGAGGGGGAGGGAGAGAGAGGAGGAGACAGAGAGACTGAGATTAAATAGAGCTAGCCTATAACAGGGTGGCAATGCCCCGGAGAAGGCATTTACAAGCTAACAAACAAAAAGCCCTATATATACCAAGAGTGGGTTACCTCTTTTGGAGTTAACCAGAGAGTTCCCGTAGACTCTACACAATACAAGGTATTACCACAATGATATGCTCCAGCTGAAGAGTACATACTGAAGGCACAGTACATGGAGATAGAGAGCAAGCTAGTGCTAACCTGAGAGCTTCATTCCTACTGGCTAGCTTTCAGAGTTCTGAAAGGTACTAGGCGCACTACTAGAGGAGAAAAGGAAGCATCAGTCTTCCTCAGACATGAATCCTGCCAACAGTAATAATGACTGCTTTGACAGGACATGCCCAATGGTACAACAGGGGCAGAACATAAAGAGCATAAGCAGCCACTTTCTAACTGGACTTAAGGCCCACCTCACAAGTTGACGCCCATAGCTGGTACCACGATCTGGACCAAGAACCTGTGGCTAGAGAGGTCATAGTCCCTGTGTAAGAACCTACTACTCCTGTCATTCAGCTTAATGGCCATGGTATGAAACCATCTGAGAGACTGGTTGTTACACCCATCTATCAACTCACATCAGAGAAGCTTCTATTTGCAGCAGAGGGTAACTGACAAAGACATTCACAACCAGTCACGATGCAGAGAATGATAATGGAATGTTTAGTTCTAAAAGGGACATCTATATCACAGCCCCTTCCCCCATGGCTCAAGGACCACAATGGGGGAGAGGGCAGAAATAGTGTTAGAGTCGAGGCAGTGGATGACTACATGGAAAAAATGTTTTCTGGGCCTAGCAGGGACACGCCCCACTCACAGTGCTTGTGACAGCAAACACAAGGCCCGAGCAAGCTGAAGTCAGACTATGTCACAGAAGGGAAAGGGGAGGAGTGCTCAAGACCCCTCCTCACAGAGGAATGCTGGCAGCTGAGAGCTGCTGAGAGGAGTCCATTTTCTCTTAAACTGTACCCTGGGAAGTAGACCGTGCTACAGTCAGTGTCCCCACATCTGCGACTATATGGGCAGCACAAATTGGACTTGATGAGTATAATAAAATTTAAATAATAAATTTTGAAAACAAAACACAAAGTTGGATGGGTAGGGAACGAGGAGTGGATCTGAAAGGAGTTGGGATGGGTAGCAAATATAATCAAACATGACACAAAATTTTCAATGAACCAATAAAGTTAAAAAACAAGTAACATTCTGGGTTCTCTTCCCTTTCTGTGCTCACCTGACCTGTCTCCCAGCTCTCACCAGATTCTTTTTTTTTTTTTTTTTGGTTTTTCGAGACAGGGTTTCTCTGTGGCTTTGGAGCCTGTCCTGGAACTAGCTCTTGTAGACCGGGCTCGAACTCACAGAGATCCGCCCGCCTCTGCCTCCCGAGTGCTGTGATTAAAGGCGTGCGCCACCATTGCCCGGCTCTCTCACCAGATTCTTACCACTTGACTTTTTCCCCTGTCTTCTTTTCTGCCCAATTCTTCCTTCCCCTTTTAGCCAACTAATAACCATTTATTTGTTGCAAGGTTTAAAAAAAAAAGCTTATATAATTTCCTCTTTTTTACAGTATATATTTTTAAATAAAAATTTGCAATAACTTTGTACCACTGAAATGATCCTCCCCCCATCAGTAAAATCTGCAAGAAACTAAACATCTATCATTTAGCAAATGATAAGTGAAACAGAGCTGAACTGTTTAATCATTTTGATATGGCTCTCATATGTAAGATAAACAAATTCCAAGTATCCACATAAATGTTAAATATTTTTTCTTTTATGAATTACACATCTGTAAATCTCTTTAAAGGCCCCAAACAGGTATGATTACAGAATAAGACATACAGAGTACCATCAGAACATTACAGAGCACTGTATCTGAAACAGTCATACCTTGTTGTCTTCCCAATAAAGTGCAAAACACTCATCTCCAGGTTTCCACATCTTTGCATACTCCACAGGAATAGATGATTCTATCACCTTCTCAGGCTTAATTGGCCCAGATCTTCTTTTAGGCCCACTATTATAAAATACTTTATCATCATAGGACACAGTTGTGACAGGTCCTGTTGGCTTAATTGGTCCTACGCGTCTTCCTTTCAGTGGCATTTCTGTCTCTCCATTTGGAACAGCAACAAAACTATTACTTCGAACAGGATTTTGGTAGTCAGTATTTACACTAAAATGTTTTTCAATTTTTAGACCACTAAAAGCTTCATTATTCATTGTCCGTGATTTCCTGTCATAAAAATGATCAGGATTACCTGTTTGGTTTTCTCTTTTCCCACGTTTTTGATTATTATAGTCTATGAATTCTTGAGGAAGTGGGTTTTCTTTTGCCTCTGTATACAATGGACCTCTTCCTGATCTGTTCTGCATAGAGTTATCTCTTTTTCTAAAAGCACCATCATTGTGCTGAGAACTTAACGGATATGAAGTGTCTTTAGTTCTGTCATATCTATAATATGGTCTATCGCACTTGATCCTCTCTTCTGCCCACACTTCAGGACCAGAAGAACCACCCGGTCTTTCAGAGCCTCTGTTTCTAGATAAAACACTGCTTTCTAAGGCTGACTTCGAATTGGGGGTGTCTCTTTGAAAACGAGGAGGTTTCTCATTTCTCGGCTGCCTGGTATCGTTTCGAGGAAGATGTTTTGATTGATTGCTATCTTTTATCCCATTTTGTTCAGTATTTGACACTCTGTGTTGTCCTTGATGAAGGTGCTGTGGTTGTGACTTTGGTTCTAAAAGGCAGAAGCACATGATTATTAGGATGAAGACAGAGTAGATAGTTGCTTATTTGAAAATTCCTAAATTATATTGGTAGAAGGTTAGTATTTGAACATCTCCTATCTTCAAACCTTGTTACCTTAACTCATGGCTTCTTCTGAGTTCTATTTATCGGTCATGAGGTCGTTCTGGTTAGCACATTAGAAAACTAAAGTGATGATGCAGATCAAGATAAAAGCAGGTTAGCAGCTGCACATTTATCTTATGTTAAATAAAGATACATATACTTTCTTCTGTTGTTTCACAAAAATGACTACAATATTACCAAATATAGTGATTTATCTTTGATCAACTTATTTGGTTTTTTCTTTTGTATGTTTTGACATAAATCACTGTCAAGATTCAGGCCCTTGTATATTTCCTAGGGTCAACACATTCCCAAAGATGAGCACTAATGACATTTGGTTGACCTATTTCTAGCACTACAAAAAAACTACCCTCATTGCTCTCCAGATATTAAATGCCAATTTAGTATGTCTCTATGTTTCCAACACTCACTGGAAGAAAATTGCTTAGGTTAACAAGAATAAAGAACACATTTAAAAATTCTAAGTCACAGACCATAAATCGAGATTCAAAATGGCAAGACAAAAAAGCAAATATAAGAAAACTCATCAAAGCAAATCCATTGGACTTGACATTTAAAGTAAAATGAATTATTTTCTAAGTAAGCTTCTACATACAGGCCAACCTATTAATTATGACAAAAAGAAATACCCAAGACTTCAAATACTTGCCAACTATATTTAGGAAAAACTTTCCCCAAGAATTCCAACCTTATAAACATATTCAAATGTCTCATTTTAACAATTATACTTAATTTAAAAAGGTGTGTGTGTGTGTGTGTGTGTGTGTGTGTGTGTGTGTGTGTGTGTGGTGGGGTGTGCCCGCAGAGGCCAGATCCCCGGCACTGGAATTGCAAGCAGTTCTGAGCCACCTGCTACGAGCACTGCGATGAACTCAGGAGCTTTGGAAAAGCAGCAGGTACTCAACTGCTGAGTCAACTCTCCAGCCCTTAAACTGTTTTGGAGACTTTTTGCTAACATTATGTGTTTTCTAGGAATAAAAATTTCAGGAAGAGGGACTACTTGTGACACACATGACAAGCATGTCAGAGAACAAAGCAGAGTGACCAGATTAGTAATCTGGGTGTGCTACCTAAGCAGTCTTCACACATTATCAGAATGCAGAAACACACGGATGCTGAACTAACAGCACCAGGGTAAGGCTTCTTGCAGTGTAAACCAAGAAAAATTTTGTTGCTAAAATAAATCAAATATGAAGACAGTTGATTTGCCATCAGCAAGATATGAAAATATATTTGGGGAATAAGATTTTAAATTTGCTATGTTTAGAATTTTTTTCTTCTTAAACTATTTTAGTCAGCGTCACTGATATCTATGATGGTCAAAAATCATTAGAAAAAAGCAGGTTATCATGAGAGTAACTTAGTGCTTGGGTTAAAGATAGAGGCTAGATAAATACATAGAAAGAAGGTACAACTAGATTTTATGGCCATGAGATGATTAGATCTCCATTCTGAAAGAAAAAACAAAAAAAGCAAAACTTTCTACTCTGCAACTGGTGTTAAAAGGTATATCTTTAGTTTAAAAAAAACTGCATGATTAAAACTACCAAAATCTTTCTTAGCTCTAGGTCCTGTCTTTTAAAAAACTTTCTATACTTTCCCATCTGTTTGTATAAGCACTTAACAATTCAATTTATTTACTCCATCATGCCCACACACCAGTGTTCTTATATCAAACACACAATTCAAAGAATATGCACAAGAAATTCCAAAATAGTTTATCATCTTTAAGAAATAAACAAGCTTAGAAAACTGAAAAACAGTGAAGAGGAAATGTCATTACATTTAACTGTCAAAATATTATCTCTAAGTATTGGATATAAATAATAATATAAAAAAGAAATTTTACTAACAAAGAACACACACTACATTTTCATTATCATAATGACATAAAGGTAAATTTATGAAAATATTCCTAAAAAATAGGAATATTTCATGAGAATTAAACCCATTGAAAAATGTCCTTTTAAAAGACTACACTGTGTATATGTGCATATATATCTAGTTCAGTGCACGTACACACACATTAAAACTATTTTACTTCAAAGCAAAATAACATGCAAGTAAAGGAGGTTCTTAAGTATTTTAATATCTTTAAACAGAATCAATTTTATTGTAGGCAGTTAAGTAACAAAGTTAAGTAGAAAGCAAGTAAACTGAAAACTGAGCTAGTATTGAAAACTAAAATAGAAGCAAGGAAAACAAACTGGGGACCAGCTGGATACGGAAAATCTAGTTATTGAATAAATAAGATGCACATACTCAATTATCCAATGTAGAGCAAGGGAGTTTTAAATAAACAATATCTTGTTTAAAAAGCAGCAGCAGCAGAAACAGAACAACAGCAGGGAGACACGGCTTCAGCTCTGTGGTCAGAATCCAGGTGTTTCCTGCCACTCTTCTAGAGAATCAGAAATCCAAACTGTGACATACCAACCAGCACCAGACACTAAATCTTCAACAACTTCAATAATAAAAATGCCAATGTACTTTTATGTGTAAGAAAGAATAAATTCATGAGCTTTTAAAATCGGTTAAAAGAGTAATACCAAAGAGCAAAAGCTGAAGTTGATGACGCTAATTGTTTTGTGTTATTGAAGTTTGTTATAAGCACTCACAATTTTCCTCACACGACTACATTCATGGACCATGTTCCAACACAACTATACATCCAATAGAGAACTACTACCTAAAATATATAGAGAACTCAAAAAATTAGGTATCAAGAAAGCAACCTAATTTTTAAATGGGATAGAGATCTAGCCAGAAAATTCTCAAAAGAGGAAACTCAGATAACTGAGAAACATTTAAATATTCTACACTTAAGTCATCATGGAAATGCAAATCAAAGCTACTGTGAGATTTCATCTTACACCTGTCAAAAAGGCTAAGATCATAACATAAATGGCTGGCTAGGATGTGGAAAAAAGGAAACATTCATCCTTTGCTGGCTGGGGTGCATACTTTTATAGCCTATTATGGAAATCAATTTGGCTATTTCTCAGGAAGATGAGAATCAATCTATCTCAAGATCCCGCTATGCCACTCTTGGACATACACCCAAAGGATACTTCATCCAACCCCAGTAACACTTGCTCAAATATGTTCATTACTGATCTATTCATAATAGTCATAAATTAGAATCAGTGTAGACGAACGTCAGCAGAAGAGTGGATAACAAAATGTAGTATATTCATACAATGGAGTATTATTCAACTGTTGTAAAGTTTGTAGGCAAATAGAACTAGAACTAGAATATATTCTTTTTTTAATTTTTATTTATTGATTAAAGATTTCTGACTCTTCCCTGCCACCGCCTCCCATTTCCTTCCCCCTCCTCCAATCAAGTCCCCCTCCCTCGTTAGCCCAAAGAGCAATCAAGTGTCCCTGCCCTGTGGGAAGTCCAAGGACCACCCATCTCCATCCAGGTCTAGTAAGGTGAGCAGCCAAACTGCCTAGGCTCCCCCAAAGCCAGTACGTGCAGTAGGATCAAAAACCCATTGCCATTGTTCTTGAGTTCTCAGTAGCCCTCATTGTCCACTATGTTGTATATTCTTAAATATTTGGAAACTAAAAACTCTTACAATCCTATCACTACAGAAATGATGATATAATCCTAACTTCACACGCAACCACTGCTAAGATATCAGAGGTTACTTTTTAATATAATGCACAGAATCTCTGTGCACATTTCCATAAACAACAACAAAATGCTTCTGTTCTTCACTAAGGGGCTGCGTGTACTTTGAAATTAGCTGTACTTTGTGGCATCTTTCCAAGTCAGTGAGCATAGCTGCCTCATTCAGCTAGTGCTCCATGTATTTCTATTCCTTTACTCTGACGTATTTATTTGTTTTATTATAAAAGCTTTAAATAACCCTCAATAATTTACTCTATTTTTTAAAGTTAAAATATAATTAAATAAATTTTCCCTTTCTTCCTTCCAATCACTCCTGTGTACCCCCACCACCACTCAAATTCATGGCCTCTTTAGATGTTCATTCATACATACATACATACATACACATACATACATATATGGACTGAGCAGATTGTTTTATATGTTTAGGAATATATATACTTGGTGTCTTTATTTGAAGGTGGAGTCTGTCTGGGTCCTATTCAGAACTGTTTTCTCCAGTGTTTTCCAACCCTAGACTGGAGATACTCAATAAATATTTGCTCAAAGAATTACTGAAAACATTGGAAATGAAACAATGCCCCAAGTTTAAATTACTTGTTTAATGCTTTCACTTCTGCTAGGCTAAGGGTAAAGGAGAAAACCCCATCTTCTGTTCTGCCTTCTCGAGGTGAGGAGGACATTAAGGCACTACAGGAGATTTGGACTCGGTACAGGCGGTATGGAAAAGACGAGCATAGTAAACACAGCGTCTCTAAAGTCCCTCTTACTAGTCATATCTTGGACAAACTCACAAGCACTTCCGTTTCTTTTTCTTTTAATACTTATTTATTATGCATACAATGTTCTGTCTGTCTGTATGCCTGAAGGCCAGAAGAGGGCACCAGACCCCATTACAGATGGTTGTGAGCCACCATGTGGTTGCTGGGAATTGAACTCAGGACCTTTGGAAGAGCAGGCAACGCTCCTAACCTCTGAGCCATCTCTCCAGCCCGCACGTTAGTTTCTTCTTCTAAGAAGTAACCCTTAGCACAGAATTGAGAAGACTCAACTTGGAAATATATATAGTCATTTGGAATTATAGCGATCATTGGAATTAATCCCAGTCTTATCCCTGAGCAGTTGTCTGATGTAAAAAAACTAGCATAATGGTGCTTACTTCTTTAATTCTTTCAGATACTCGTGGAAATTAGTGAATACTGACTATAGATGGTATCAGCACTGCCCTAGTCACTACAGATGAAACAGTAGGAAAGAGCCACAACCCTCCTGTGACAGTCACTTACAATGGGATGAGGGCAGCAACAAACATCGATGCAGAAAATGGTGTGACTTGAAAGTAAAGATCTCAAAGGAAATAAATTATTATGATAAAACTAACAGAAGTGTGTCCTATGTTTTAGTTGACCCCTAAGGAATAAAGAATGAAGCATAAGCAAAACAGAAAATTCCAAGGAGAGAAAGCACACAGGAATTTCATGATATCCAACTAAAAATATCATCACCTTTACTGCTTCCAAACAGAAAAGTACTGTGTTCCAATATCCTCAAACTGATACTCATTAATGTCAAGTAAAGACACCAAATCCAGAAAAAGTGATTACACATAAATTAGCATTTCTTTTAGGCCTTCATTAATTATTAAAAATATACATTATTTTCCTAGGCTCATTAAATTCTATCAAAGGTATGATACACATTAAACTAAACACTAAGCTTAAGGTGAAAATACTTATTAAAATTTTAATGTACCAAACTTTCTTAAGAAGTAAAACTCCATTATTAGGGAGTTATAAAGCAGATCATTGTTACTATGAATTAATAAATCATGACCATTCTGAAAAACAGTGTAATAGACAGCAATTCCACCAGTTAGACCAGGCTCAAGATGTACACGATGCTGGTGTTGCTTGCAGATGTAAATAAATAAATAATTCGGTCCACGGAACTTCCCTATGTATATAAAAACCAAATAAATTTACTTTAGGCTAAAGATATAATAGCCCTCCATTTTACAGCTAAGGAAGCTGAAAAGGCTGATCAAGGACAAGGGCCTATCGTCACACAGCTCATATATTCTCGCTACAGGTTCCTCCCCTTGCAATCAAGCTACTCACTTTAAATCATTAATAACCACAAGTTATTTTTAGAAATTTCTCATAAAACTCTGGATTGTTGTAAAAGTTGGTTTTTTTATTTGTTTTATTTTCTTTTTGTTTTTGTTTGTTGAAGATATTAAAAAAGTACTAACTGAATAAATCTGTGTTAAGTGAGAATACATCTTTTGGGGACCTGAGCTGATTCTTCCCCCTTCGTTTCTCTCTACACATCACATGAATATGAGTATATCACAATTCCACACCTAAATAATGAGGAACACTGGATTGCTACTGATAGCCCCAGTTCTGCTGCCTCTCCCTGAGTTACCAACAGCCACTCTGACACATGACTGTGTTCTGGAGCACAGAGCCTGTCCTAAGCAGTTTCCATTCAGGATGCTCACTCAGGTACCCAGGCCTGCACAGTGTCTGCACACACTCCAGGCCTCTTCCCTCCGGCTTTTCTTCAGGTCTAAGCTCCAAATTTGCTCTAAAAGCAACATCTTCCTAACTCTGGAGATTAAGACAGACTCCTCTAAGATCTCTGACTTCTCTTTTGTTTGCTACACCTCTAATCTAACAGTGTCCAGCACACAGTAAGCCCCAAGTTAATATTTGGAATTAATAAACCAAACCACTCTCTAGTACCTTCTAAAATGAATTATATCATCTGTTCTTCTGAGCTGAGTATTAATGTCTAGTTTTTTTAGTTCTTTATATATTTTGGAGATCAGCTCTATGTCTGATGTGGGGTTAGTGAAGATCTCCCAATCAGTAGGATGCCTTTTTGTCTTTAACTCAATTAAAAAATGGGGTACTGAACTGAACAGAGAATTCCCAACAGAAGAAGTTCAAACGGCCAAAAGACACTTAAGGTCATGCTCAACCTCCTTAGCGATTGGGGAAATGCAAATCAAAACAACTCTGAAATACCATCTTACACCTGTCAGAATAGCTAAAATAAAAAACACCAATGATAGCCTATGCTGGAGAGGATGTGGAGTAAGGGGAACACTCATCCATTGTTGGTGGGAATGCAAACTTGTGCAACCACTTTGGAAATCAGTGTGGCGGTTTCTCAGGAAACTGGGAGTCAACCTACCTCAGGACCCAGCAATTCCACTATTGGGAATACACCCAAGAGATGCCCAATTATACTACAAAAGCATTTGCTCACCTATGTTCACAGCAGCACTATTTGTAATAGCCAGAACCTGAAAACAACCCAGGTGCCCCTCAATAGAAGAATGGATAAAGAAGGTGTGGCACATATACACTTTAGAGTTGTACTCAGCAGTAAAAAACAATGACATCTTGAATTTTGCATGCAAATTGATGGAAATAGAAAACACTATCCTGAGTGAGGTAACCCAGACCCAAAAGGATGAATATGGTATGTACTCACTCATAAGTGGATTCTAGCCATTAATNCAATAAATATTTGCTCAAAGAATTACTGAAAACATACTGAAAGTGAACCCAAAGAATAACATATAGTCATCCTTCTGAGCTGGGTATATTTTCCAGGGTCAAGAGCACAATAATTTCATATTTAATATTCTACTTAAGATCCATATTCTTGAAATCTGCAAACTAAACTAAAGCAAGACAAAAAAACAATTTTTTTCAATATAACAACAAAACATGCCAGTAAAATACAAAGCTATCTTAGCGACAAGAACATCAATGTAGATTGAGAAAAATGAAATTCAAAAACAATAGTCACATATGGTCTGATAACATTACCCTTTCAGTCCAGGACCAGTTCATCAGGTTACTAATGTGTAAGCTGAACCAAGTAGAATAGCTTCAACAATTTTTGCACAGTACACACAAATCATTTAAGATACTGATTACAGAAGATGGTGTAAACTGAGGAGTATATAGTGTATATTCCAGCAGACGCACAGTACTCTGTAGCAGGCATATATGCATTACACACTACACACACACACACACACATCTTTGATATCTCAAAAATCTCAACTTTTTTCAGTTGTACAAATTAGGATATTGTGTACAAATCCTTAAATTATTGATTACATTTTAGGATGATCTTAAGATCCTACTCTAAAAATATGTTTAATAGTTATTGTTTCCTCTATTAAACATATATCTTCTGTAAATCTATTTTCTGATTCTGACTTAGATTATAAACTTTAAGGTCAGAAACTACTCTTCCTACCAAAGATGCAAGTACAAGTAGTTAATAAATCATCATGTACATTTTATAAATACTTTATGAACAATAAAATCTTTTAAAAATATTGTATGGGGGAGGTTAAGAGGAGGTTGGGCAGTAAAGAGTACCTGGTACTCTTCTAGATGACTTAGCCCACAGCCACCTGTAACTATGTTCTACGGGATCCAATGAATTCCTCTGGTCCTTGCAGGTACACACACAACACTCACACAAACACATATGCACATACACATAAAATAAAAATAATAAAACAAATCATAAAAAAATATTTCAGAGTCATCAAGAAAAAAATCCACCAATCTAAACCTGTATGTGATGGCTAATTTTGGTTGTTAAATTGTTGGATTAAGAAAAACCTAGGGAATTTGTGAGGTACAACTCTAGAAGGACCACTGAGGCTGTCTCTAGAGGCTTAACTGAGGGGGGCCCACCATACCTGTGAGCAGCTCCATCCTAACAGCTGTGGTCTGCATTACATGAAAAGGAAAACGGAAAGTCAGCAGGGCACGAGCATCCCCAGGCTCTCCCCCTTCTGTGCAGCCCAGATATGAGCAAACTGTCCAACACTGCTGCTCTTGCAGACATGCTTCCCAGGCAGTGTACACCTGCAGACTGAGACAAAACAACTCTTCCTCCCGTAAGCGGCTTGGTCAGAGAAAGCAGAAAACTAATCCACGTATTATAAGACTTCCATGCTAGATTGAGTGAATACTCTGTTCTGGAAATATTGTTTCCACTGTCTATGCATCACTCCATCTATGGGATCTCCTGGCTTGTGTTCTGGACCTGCCACTTCACCACTTTTAAGCAGTGTAATCAGCGGTACGTGGGATTCAGCTCAAACATCTCACAAAAGCTGATTATTAAATAGTCAAGAAAGTGTATGAGCTAGTTTTCCATGGCTGACAGCCTGAAATCAGACACGGAAGGAATATTTAAACTATATTATCAGCAAAATCAAAGAATTGGGCCTCCCCTGATGGCCCTGGGACTTCTGAGAGCCAGCACTCTCGCTCAACTGCCTTTGCTGCTTTTCTACCTTGACTTGATCTCTAAATGCAACTGCTTGCTTGACCTCATCGTTGATCTTACAAACTCATCATGTGCCAAAGTTGAACTCGACTGCTCTTCCTCCCCAAGTAAACAGCTGCTCAGAATGCCAAGTCAGAGAAGTTATGTATCAGCAAAAAAAATATCAAAACCCCAGTTCTTTAACTCTTCGAAGTGAAACATTTTTCTCTCTTCCAGCATGCTTATCTGTCGCATGGAAATCATAACATCATTTAGTGTTGGCAAGCCTTTAGCACGGTTCCAAGAACACAGCAGTTCTCAGTATTTAGCATCCATCATTTTTTATAGAGAAGAAAATCTTAGAAGAGTAAAAATGAAAGAAAAGCCTGTGTTTTTAGCATTCTGAGAAAATAAATCAATATTTAATAAAATATCATGGAAAATTAATTAGATATTATACCACAAAATAAAATGATGTAAATTTAGTGAGAAGTTTTCTTGATTAATGATTGCTATGGGAAGGCCCAACTCACTGTGGGTGGTGCCACCCCTGTGCAGGTGTTCGGCAGGGGCAATCTTCTTCAGGTAACTAATATTCAACTATTTGATAAGTAACATCCATACAGAAAAGTTTCAAAATTCAGAAGAATGTATATTTGGACCATTTTGAATTAAGAGAACAGCTAATAGTATGCTAATGAAAGCACAGTCCGGAGGGAACTCGCAGACCTATACAATTTCTTTTCAAGGTATTTTATAGACTTAAAAATCTAAGTCCTTTTAGGGCTTGATTGCTAGTAAATTCTGGAGATGTGTGTAGCTTAGTGCTAGCTAAATTACTAGTTTAAGGAAATATCCACACAGGCAATGCATATAAAATAATTAAGATTTCTAAAATGTGCAGGCTGGAAATCACAAGAAACTCGATGTTCTATTGTGTGATAAAAGACCCTGAGAAACACCCTAAGGAGGACAGCATTTATGTGGCTGACACTTCCAGGTCACAGTCCATCAAAGGCTGGAGATGGAGCTCAGCTTTCAAGCACTTGCCAAGAACACATGAAGCCCTGGGTTCAGCTGCCTGTTCTGAAAAAAAGGCTTGTAAAGCTAATGCTGGAAGACATTTCCTAAGAAACGATCAGTTACTTCGGATGGAATATTTAAACGTAAAATTCAAGAAATGATAGTACACTTGGCTCTTCGAGAGGAATTGCGTATGATCTGAAAGTAAATGTATTAACCTGTATTAAATTTGACACACACTCGTCTTACACTTAAAGGAGGATGTTCGCTCAATAAATTTGAAACACTACAAAATCTGACATGTTCAATAATCCTCAAACAAAATACTTGGGAATATTTGTAGTTCACATTTTATCATGATAATATGACTTGGGATGGGCTATAGCTACAAATAAATATCCCAGTGCGTTTAGCATGCCTACATTTTGATTGTTGTCTGCCATATGAAGTCAGATAAAAAATCTTCAGCATTACAGCACTATGTCATAACTCAAAAAGATGCATATTTTATAGTGTTTGGGGTTTCACAATTTGCTTTAGAATAGCATAACCAATATGACATAAGAAGACCATCCAAGACAAAATTTGCTAAGTGGGCTGGGTTTTGTCAGCTTGACACAAGCTTACACATATCTGGAAAGAAGGAATCTCAATAAGGAAATGTCTCCATCACACTGGCCTGCAGGCAAGTCTAAGACGTTTTCTTGATTACTGATTGCAATGGGAGAGCCCAGCTCACCGCGCGTGAGGTCCTTATAAAGGAAAGAGGGGTGAGTGAGCAAGCCAGGAACAGCAGTTCTTTGTAGCTTTGCTTCACCTCCTGCCTCCAGGTTCCTACATTGAGTTTCTGCCCTGATTTCCCTTCATAATAGACAGTGAACTCTAAGATTAAATAAATCCTTTTTCTCCAAGTTACATGTGGTCAAGGTGTTCATCACAGCACTAGAAAGCAAACCAAGATACTTGCTAAGCTAAATACTGACTTTTGAAAAACCTAAATTAAACAATATCCAAAGACAGCTTTAACTGAACTGAAACAAAACACAAATACTAAGAAAAGCTCCATTATTCAATGATGTATGTATGAGTGTGGTATATGTTACGTTTGTAGTGTATGTTACATGTGTGTGTGTGGTGTATGTTACGTGTGTGTGTCTGTATGTGTGGCATGTGTTACGTGTGTGTGTGTGTGTGTGTGTTATTAGAAACTGAACTCAGGGCCTCACACATACTGAGCAAGTGCTAACTTGCTGTTCCTCCTACTCACAAAGGTGTTTCTGAAGCTTCAAATCTGTATACCAGTGAATTACAACTAATCCTCATAGTGTCAGCTTCTTCAAGACCCAAAAAATGATGTCAAGATGAACTTAAAACAAACCATAGGATCATAACACTCTTCACAAGACAGCTATCCATTAAGTGTTAGGAAGACTATTCTGAAAAGCGTTTTAGATGCCCCTAAGAAAAATGTTCAATATTTCCTATTATCTGCAAATATCTAATTTAAAATGTAAGATTTCTGAAAGAATTCCGAGTAATATATTCCAGGCATTAATTCCAACTAAAAGGAAACAATGAAGCTATAAAATACCTGAAAACCAGTTCAGTCAATTGTCTCAAATGTTCTTTCCTATACACCCCAGGTCACTTAAGAATATTGTCACTTAACAAGAAAGAAAATTAACAAGAGAAAGATTAATAGAACAGTATGTTAAGAAAAAAATACATTTGATGGCCACTGCAAATCAAGCTCTCCCATCAATCTTGCTGTCTTCACTGTATCCATCATAACTTCTGTCTACAAATGTATTCATTTATTGTGCATCTGTTTACACTGAAGTGTGGAATAATGGATCTCTTCTGTATGGTGTCAGCATCATTAGAGTGTAGGACAGAAAGCTGCAGTTGATGGACTCAGTGTCTGCTCAGCCAATATTAACAATAAGGACACAGTAAATCAGCAATACTTTCTCATCAGCTTGATTAAAGCATTGCCCAACCTATTCAAAACAACAAGTCGGCCTTATTTTAGCAATAAAGCTTTCAAATAAAGGACTAAACATTATTACAGATTATAAATATGCCTGCAAACATACTGTCATTTATGAGACAAAACAAAGGAGCTTAGAAATACTTATTAAAGAGGATTTAATCGTTACTTAGTGAATATTATTATTTACTTAATATAAACTTTAAAATGAGCAAAAAATAAGAGGACTTAGCAGAAGAAATCTTAATATGATAATCAGATATGATCTAGCATACTTATAAACTACAATAATATTTCATTTCCATATGCCAAATCACAGATGAGTTATATATTCAATTAAACAAAAAGAAACAGAAAACCAAACTCATAATTTAGGAGTCACCATAAGATGCGAATACAGGAGTCAGGGATAAGAGGCATCAAGAGAGGTCCTAGTGAGTACTGAAAGGACACTAAGAAGTCAGTCAGGACAAATGTGAAGATGCAGCGGAGAGTCATTCCTCTGCTGACTATGTAGAAGCAAAACCACGTCATGTTGCCTAAGATTTGTCCTCACACAATGTGAAGGCTGCTTGCAGAAGTTGACAGCAGCCCCAGGAATAAGGAGCAAGAAAAAAAACACATCAGTCCTCCACCTACAAAGAACGATGTTACAGCTCACAGCAAGCAAGCCTGTAAGAGAAGCTTGACACTGGGTTACCTCACAACTCCACACCCCCAAAACCTTAGCTACAGACTCTGTAGTCTTTGTTACACAGCAATGGAAAACTAAGTTATCAGTCTTTCATGAGCAAACACTGCTCTCTTCTCTCCTCTGTTACCCTTACAAATTTTCTATGTCAAACAGGGACTGTTCAAACACTACAGTATGTTTTCTATAAAATATATATAATCTAAAAAATATATATGTATAAAATATAAAATCTAGTGATAAACCCTGGTTTTCATAAAATACACTTACTTAAATTTTATATTAAAAGCACTTTGCTTTTAAATTTATTTGGCAGAATTAACAAACCTGAAAGAAAAGTTGATTTTAATCTTTTTAAAATAATATTTGAAAACATTTAGCATATCCTATACTTGTAAATATACAGGTAATATAAACATAGCCAATATACTTACTTCTTCTTCCAGTATTTATAGTACTCATTACAGTACACCATGTGAAGAAATATTACAGAAAGCACACTCTCAGGAACACTCTCATAAAATACGTACACATGGAGAGAAAAGAAACAGTCCACTGCACAATGATGCAGGTGACACAAGCTGTGCTGCAGCGAGTTCCCACCACCACCACCTGTTTACACACCTGGCTCTGGTCTCTTAGGGCTGTGGGTGCAGCGGTTTGCTGGTATTCCTCAATACACAGTTAGGAGCAAAGAAAAACTGGTGTTTTTTTCGTATTGGAACAACTAAAACTTTCTGTGTTTTTGTGAAACAAAATTTGCTATAAAAATTCTAAACAACCATTCAGAACAACGACAAATGAGATAAGTCTTTTAAAGAAATTGATATATTTTAAAATCTATTTTAAATTAGCCTACCTTCCACATTCAAAGTTCCCATTTTAGATTCCAAGAAATCAAATAATGTGCTTGGTGCTGACGGCCTTGCGTTTCCTAGGTCCTCTTCATCTTCAGATCGTGAACGACCCCTGCCTTTCCCTCTACCTTAAGGTTTAAAAGCACATACATACATGTATAATGTGTGAAAAGCAAAAGGAGAAACCACACTAAACAGAACCATCAATCTAGTAAATACAATTGTATATGCATTTCTTCTTATAGTCTTTAGTGAATTCTATTTCTTGTCCAGCAAAAATGCTTTAAATAAAGCTATTAAGAGGCACCTTTAATCTTTAAGATGATCTGTCCAAATGAACATGGGTCTCAGATTTGAAATAAATATGTGTCATTTTAATTTAAAAAGAGTTTAACTTAAAATGAATTTTCTTTCTACAAAAAAAGTAATGTTGAGTTACTCAAGCTTACCGTAATTATAGCGGTGCATAACAAAGCTTTGTAAACACTACTCGATCTTAAAGGTATCTCACAAATTCACATAATATTTAGAATACCACTGTATTAATTGCATATGTATGGTAATTTATTCATATGCATATGGCTATTTCCCAATCTGTTACTCAAATGATACCACTTTAAGATGTGACAATTAAAGAGTGAAACCAAGTAAAAGATTCTGTTTGTTGATTTGGGGAGTTCACAGACTGGTAAGTTTTTATAAAAATGGCACAGCTCTAGAAATAACTCCTAGAAGAAGGTAGTATACATCACAGTCTCTCTTGTCACAACTCTGCTATTAGACACAGTTTATACAGAGATAAGACACTCAGGGGAAGCAGCCCCCAACTACGTCTATGGCTCCCAGCTTCATGCTCCTAAGAACCACACTGTTACCTAGCATTACAGCCCTCACCGCATAAACCTCAGCCTTCGCCCATCACTTATCTGCTGGCACATGAACTGTACCTCTAGGAGGTGGACCCACAACGGGTTTCTGTTTATTGCTGTTTAGGAGTACATTCAATGCTGCTTCTAAGTTGTTGGCATTATCCATAAGTGCTTGCCTCGACGCTTCCTTACTGAAGCCCATTTCTGTAATGTGCTTCAGAGCTTTCTCATCTACCTGCAGAGAATGAAGAAAAAGCTACAGTAGAAACTGTACACAAAGTCAGATATCCATTTTAATTACAGTATGTCTTTTAACTCAAAATTTTGTTCACAGCTGTTGGAACCTGGTCAAAGAAGGATGCATGGTGAGCAATGTCTTGGGACCTGTGAGAGCCTCCAGGGAAAAAGCAGAGGGTCTTTTACATCAGATGCATTTTGTGATTTTGGGCCTCCTGGGTTAAACATTTACCTTCAATTCATAAGACATGTTTATTCTTGTTGAATGTCAGAACATAGCTATAGAATCAAATCATGTGCAAGGATATGCTGACTGCTGTCCCAAATCAAGATATGGCCTTCTCCCATGCTTTTGTGCTTTCCCAGATAATCTGTAATACAGGAGAGGCAAATGTGTTTACATTGGTCTTTCCTGAGAATGCTCTGGGAAAGGGCTACTTGGCCAATATTTAGTATGTCCTTACTGGCACTTATTTATGTTTTTTTTTTTTTTTTCTGATCATGTTTTTCTGAACTAAGAAGCTTTCTTGGATCATTGCTTTCTTTGTTACATTCGTGTATAAAAGTACACTGAAAGTGAACCAAAATCATCTACAGCATTACACTGTGATCCACTCCATTCTTTCAGGTCCTTAGATCCCAGGTCCAGCAGAGAATGTCTACACAGGTCAGCAAAAGTCAACAATAGCTAGGAAAAAACTGCCACAGTCAAACAATATTCCAACTTGCTGTTCTACACTAATAGTCAAGGAAGAATCTGTACTATAATGAAGTTCCATTGAAAATCAAAAAAGAAATTACAAAAAATAAATAAAAAGTTTATGCTATATTAGAATAAGTTCTTAGGGAAATAAAATGGTAATCAAAAATGACCTCATTAATTTTCATGATAAAAAAATGGGAAAATTATATACTTCCCATCTACTATAAGAAACATAATTTACATAGCACCTCAACAAAAATGCAAAGAAAATAACATCTGATGAAAGACTGAGGACATTCAAAGCACAGTATATTTGCCTGTGGCTGATGCCATGCTTACCAGCTCTCTATAGACACCTTCATGCTTGCTCTCTGATTTGGAAGGCCTTTCCTTCGGTAAAACTTCCCTATTTCGGTGACTGACAGCACCCATATTGAGATTACTTCTGGCACCACCTCCACCTCCTCCAAATGTCTTGGTCTTTAGATAAAAGAAAAATAAAACAGAAAAAAACTTAATTATTTTTCACAAGTAAAAATAAAATAATAAATACCTAAAAATAGCATAGAGCATAAACATCTATAAGCCATAATATTTTCTTTCTACAAGTCCAGGCAGGACATTAAAAAAAAAATACAAGATTTTACTTAAGTCATCAAAACAAACTATCTGTTCATCAATACAGACTGAAATAAGATGATATAAACATCATAAAAATTAGTTGCCCAAATTACTCTAGCAAAATATTTGAGTATGTCTTGGATTCAGGCCCTAGAACCATATACAAGACAAGGTTATTCTGAACAAACTACTAAACTGACCAGTAATCAATTAAAATAAGTCACAGTCTGATGGTATCATTATATAAACTTAGAAGGAATGCCATGAATGCAAGAGCAAAATCTGTTTATTAATTCATTAACTACATTCATTGTATATGTATTTCCTTCAAACAACATATAAAGTCTGAGTCTACATATTTGGTCTCGAAAAAACAAAAAAAGTATATAAATTTGAAACTTGTTTTAATCTTAATTTTTGTCTTTTCAAAATAATTATGGAAAAAAACAGACCATAAACATGACTGACTGTAAAGATAGAGTATCATGGCTGAAAAATATCCACGGCTGATTACTAACATCATTGAAAGAAAAATCTTAACTATATAATATTTTTCTGAGTGCTATATTTCATAAAACATTAAAATCTTTATAGTCATTCTTTACATCTCCTCTGATATAATGTCCTTTATCTCTCAGAAGTTCTCCCTAACTTCAAATTTTCTGAAACAAGCAATTTTGTTCCACCTATGGAGCTGCTATCTGTACCACTTCTTCTGAATCAATTCAGCAATCTCCCATTCTGTCTACAACTGCAATCTTCCTTCTCTATGGCCAGTCTCAATGAAGCAACCAGAAGAAACCCTTTCAGATACCCGTTGGCTGACATTATTGCTGTGAGCAAGACGTGCAAAAGCTTGTAATTTCTAAGAAGTACATCAGTTTGTCTTTCAACAGTTTGAAACTGCAGTTTGAATTGCAATTGACCTTGGTTATCTCTCCTTTTCCACTACCTCAGCTTCTGCTTCATCCAAGAACCACCTTGCTGTTTTCTATTTCTGCTCTTTTCTGTAGCATTCGTTTTTCCATGGCTCATTCCCCTTAATTTAACACATAGCTGACCTTCTTCAAACCATCAATCAAATTCCATTATCATTACCTAATTAGGCCGATATATGAAACTGCTGTGTGAAACTTATTTATTATATGCATTGTTATTTACAATCTAGATCATCCATATGCTACATATCGATTTACTCTATAAATTGCTTTTGAGTAATACTGGACAAAGCCCGAGTTAACTAACTTCAACAATCTCATAAACAAATTGGATTTTGAAATGTTTCAGTCCTTAAAAGCTGTGAAGAAAACATATGATCCATTATAATATAAAATCTGAAGTACATTATAATGCTAACTATATAGTCCAATATATAGGCATTTGTAACTTCAAATAAAACCTTAGGAAGAAAGCTTGGAACCAATGGAAAAGGTTCCAAGCATCTTCTAAATTTTAAAATTTATAGCATCATTTAATATTTTGGGGAAAAATTAAAATATTTCATATGAAATACATTTAATGCATGTAAGTGCCTTCGACTGAAGAGCACACTTAAGAATTCCAACACTAGTGATTACTGTCACAAAGGAGTGTCATAATTTGTGCAGTGTGAAGGGGCAGTTGTAGATGTTTTGAGTTGACCAGTTATAAACCCTACAGCATCCATGACAGTTCACGGCTCCTAAATTTCACAGATGAAGCAAATTGGGCACAAAAGTTCATCATTCAATTCAGGACCATCAGCAGGACATGCTCTGGCCTGCCCAATTTCAGAGGCTTTGTGTTCAGCCCTACTCTAAACAGGAGACAGAAAGAAAGAGGAAGGACAATTGAATATCAATAAGCTTTCTGGTGGAAGCATTGAAATTAAATAGAAAAGTGATTATTCATAAACCTTTATTGCATTCTGAATGCAGGAAATTTCAATTTTAGTGAATAAAAAAATTTAACCAACAAACACAAAAGTTCATAACAAAATCTGAAAAAAATCAATCAGAGAAAAAAAGCTAGTCCAAGTAAGCAAGAAATTCAAAACAAACTATTTAGCTAACCATAGTGTAAGAGAAAGGGTGGGTATATGCATGTAAATGAGTTCATTATAAAAACATATATAGTCCTATGATTAACATTTGCTATAACTAATTAACATAAAAATAAGCTAACAAGACATATTTCTAATACATTAAATGATCATAATTCAGTCCTCAGAAGCTTTAATTTTTAGAAGCAGGTATTATAGAGGTAGAATATTTTTATATTAAATGATAACTAGCTCAACTAAAAACAAGAAATCCTCTACTAGGATGTAAAAGAAAAGTGTGTTATTTCATTAAGAAAGAAAAGGAGGCACAAGGATGGATGACTTGCTAATAGGAATATTTACCAGAAATTCCAAGATGACTTGGAAAAAAAAACATACAAATCCAACAGGCAGGCTTAAATCCCCAGGGAAAGATGGCATTCTTCCTCTTCTACAATACGTAACGAGAGCAAAGTAAGGATTCTTGGGGACTAGTTATGTGAAAAGAAGTAATGGCCATGAATAATTAAAGAGAATGCAATGAGAGAAATTTGGGGAAGTTATCTTACTTCTTTGCTCTTTGCGACCTCTGCAATTGCAGCCGTTCTTTGCTTTTCAAATTCATCATTATCATTTGTGGGCTTGACGGGCATTGAAACTTGCAACGTCTTTCTTCGATCAAGTTCTCTGCTATCCACCTGGACATTAGATGTACACTTCTGGGAAAATAAATTCATATGATTCAGGATTTCCAAAAGAAATTATAGTTCTTTATAGAATGAACTAGTTCTTCAAAAGAAAGGTTTATATTTCTTATCATTGGTAAAAGCAAAATACCACTCCATCCAACAGATTAAAAAAACAATGGGAAAATGATTACAACATAACTTTTAGATAAATATGAGCTAGATTTTTTTTTCTCTACGTATGTGTGCACACGCACATGCATTTATACATGTTTGTGTGTCTTTGTGTATGTGTGTGTACACATATATTACTGGAATGAGGCCACATACTTACAAAACATACTGGAATGCAAGACCCAAGTTTCATTTTAAGGTAATAACTTTAAAACAGCTGTAGATTTCAAGGTCTCTACATGAACTAAAACCATGTACATTTGATTTTGTAACTAAGAGTTCAATTTCCACATCACACTAAAATACCCATAAATCAGACACTTGCTAACATGTTAACAAAATGCATCTGACCTCGTAGCAAAGACTAAAAGTATGCTCTCTGTGCCAATTAAGATAATGTGCTTTTTTAAGTTTTGATTTTTAATCTCATAATTTAATAATGGCATGTGTCTCTGTCTGGAAACAGCCCCTGAACTCTCATCCACACCTCTACAGGTCCTCTACAGTGACTGGGTTTTTGCAGCTCATTAACAAGAAGGAAGGGGAGAAGAGGAAATTCCCTCAAGTGTGATACACAAATACAGTGTGCTTCCTCCACAGTAAACAGCTATTTATATATCACCACACAGCCAGCATCACCATCTTAACCCACCTACCATGCTGGAGGATGCTGCATAAGACCTATTCAGAATGGAGAAAAATTAAAACACTACCATTGAAACTAAACCCTTTCCTATACTTCCTACCATATAAAACTGTAATTCACATTTCAAATTATGGACAAAAATTAAACCAGTAAGTATCTCTAGGGGGGGAGTCATTTTTTTATATCATAAGTAATTTAAGAAAGAAATTCTATAAATGTTTCAGAAAAAAGTAAATTTTTACAGAGATGTCAATTATTACCTTCAAGTGTAAGTTACTATAATAATTTCACTGTCTCTTTAATTGTAGGCAGAACGTTATTAACTTTTTTATCTTTAAAAAAAAGCACGGGATCATGCTTTTTATATACTTAAAAAATGCATGTGAAGCAGGAATTACTCTAATTTAAATCTGAGTATAGCTCATAAAAATTATTTTGGGCTTTGTTTGAAATTTTGGTATTAAAAAGATATTTAGTTGGTATGAAGATATGAAATAAATCAATTAATTGGCATCTTCATACCAATTAAGATATCTTTTTAATACCAAAATTCAAACAAAATCCAAATAAAACAAAATACAAAATAAAATGTTGGTGTCAACTGCCTACTTTTGTGTCCCCAATTCACCTTCACTTTAGCCAGCATTCTCTAAGAAAAGTACAAGGTAAATACAGTTCAAAACTTTGGTGGTGGCAAAAAAGGCAAGGTCAAAGAGACACAGGGATTCCTGTCGGCCTCCTCATGTGGAGGAGTCTGCTGGAACACAGCTAATGGCTGTGTACAGGAAGGAAGACACAAGACCCAGGCCAACTCAAGACCACCCTCCAAGTTCCTCTGCAGTTTGAAAGGTCAGGCAGTTTAATAAGAATGCCCCCATGGGCTCATATGCCTTAATGCTCAGTACCCAGTTGGTGGAGCTGCTGGGGAAGGATTAGGAGACCTGGCCTTGTTGGAGGAAGTGTGTCACTGGGGGTGGGCTTTGAGGTCTCTAAAGTCCAGGCCATTCCCAGCTAGTGTTCTCTGCCTCATGCTAATAGATCAAAATGGAAGCCTGTGACACCATGCTAATCCGCTTGCTACTGTGCTTCCTTCCCTCCATGAGAGCCATGGACTCACCCTCTCAAACTGTAAGCCCCAATTAAATTTTTCTTCTAAAAGTTGCCTTGGTCACAGTGTTTGTGTTATAGCAATAGAAAACTGAGAAATGGTTAAAAATTAAGGACTAAACATTGGATTATTTAGGTTCTATAGAAGAAGAATCTGGCTGCTGTAGTTGAAAACATCAGCTAGAAGTAAAATTAAGTTTCCAACTGACATGAAGAATTGGATGGAGGCTGAAGAAAAGAATGTAGAGGAAATTTTTGGCATATTTTTTATCTCTTTACTTTTAAAATTCTCATTTTTAAAAACTTGTTTTCCATTAACCTATTATAGTTAGCTATAATTTGTTCTTCGTACATAATTCTTAATTGCTTCTATCTTTGGGGTAGCAAAATTATTAAATTCCTTGTCCTTCATATTTCCATGTAACTCCACAGCATCTGAGTAAATAGCACAAAATAGCACACAGCTTGAGCACAACGAAGAACATTCTTTCCTAACTGAGTAAACGACCAGAATAAAGTCCTTACCTGTCCAAAAGGCAGAAAAGGAGGTGGACCACCTTCAGTTCCAATATTGCTTCTATTATGTTTTGATAAGCTCTGTTTAAAAACATAAGCAGTCATAAAGCATAAATCACACACATAAGCACACCAGGAACATGCAAATACACCGGGGATGCACTGCTTAATATAGAATCTTAGGACACAACAGCCTTCTTTATGGTATTTCAAACTACAAAACATGCAATTCTGTATTCTTTACTTCAGTAACCTGGCAAAGGTCATTCCTCAACTCTCCTGACCAAAATACATTCAAGTTTAATTTTCAGAAATATTTTTCAAGCTGTTGTCCTTTGGAGAAAAGAGACCTCCTCAAAATATAGTCAATTCACAAAAATAAACTCTGGCAAGAACAATTTTACTTTGAAGCACATAACCTATAGACTAATAATGCCTTGAATGGTTCTATAAGAATGAAATTTTTAGAGATAATATTTACTAAATAAAAATCATTATTGGTAAAGGTAATTTCTAGTACTTCAAACATCATACTAATATAGTTCATAATATGGAAAGTTGCTCAGTAAAAATTTGTCAAACTCTCTTATATCAATTCAGATGTTGAAGAGATAATCAACCAACTGGGTTCTTTAAAAGTTTTGTTATATTATGTGTGCATATGTGCAGGCAGATACAAACACACATGCATAAGTATATGAAGTACAGAGGACAACTTGCATGGGTCAATTTTCCCTTTCCTCCCATGTGGATCCTGGGAATTAAACTCAAGTTATGAGGCTTGAAGGCAAACACCTTTACCTGCTGAGCCACTGCATAGCCTCTGACTATCATTTAATAGACACAAGCTTCCGAACTCTTACCAGTTCCAGTTTTATTTTCAAGCTTGCCTAATTAGAATTAGAGAACAATGTATTGTGAAAATGGGCAGAAAACTGTCTTCAGCAAAAGCACTTTCTCATACTGTGAAGGCCTCTACAGGGCCAAGGGAAGTTAAAAAGGATCCCATTCAGCTCTCCTTCCCACTGAAGGTATTAACATGCACCATAAAGCTATTGTTATTAAATATATCTTCTAAACTTTCAACTTGTGCAATTTAAAAAAAATACCATTACAGACGTTGTGATGAAAATACAAAGTAAAAAAGTCTCAAATTATTTTTAAAAATCCATCACATACGTTTTAAACATATTCCAGAGTTCCTGAATTATGTAAATGCTATTACACAGTTCATGTAAATTACAGATTGAGTAATAAGGCTAATGGCAACTATAATATCAGTTTAATGAGAAAAGTATAATAAAAGTGGTACAAGGATGGCATACTCTTCACAATCTACATGTGAGTTGTCAATCTCTCTAATTTAAAAAAAATAAGCATGGCACAAATATAAGACTATCTAGGGGTCCTTTTCTCAGTTTCTATTCAGTTACAAGGAAAGGATTATGTAAACAGTTATAAATCATTTCAATTTCTACTAAAACTTCCTCTAAAGGCTAACATAAATTAACAGCTCTTGTTAGCATGAAAAATCAAAAACAGGTTAGAGGACTTCTATTTCTTGCACTGATGAAGGTACAAGGAGCCAGACCTAATCTCCCTTTACACACAATGAGTACAACTGTACTAAACCCAGCACAACATGTAGTGTAAGACTGCTATTCCTAAGGGAAGAAGTAAGCCATGGCTTCTGCTTGGATGTACAATGTAGAAAGCACAGCATGGAGAGTTCAGTAATCAACAACCTCAGGAGAGGAGACCCAGTGTCACTAAGCCTTGGAGAAATACACACAAAAACCAAGAGGCTCCATTTCACATAGAAGATCTACTATGAGAAACCAGTGGACAAGTCAGAACCTTACTAAAAGAATAAAAGCAAAATTAGCATATAACCCAGCAATCTGACAAGTGTGCATACAAAAGAACTGGGAGGAGCTATTATTTGCATGCTCATATTCACAGTACCATTTTTACAGTGAGCAAAAGATAGGAACATTAATGCCCGCTAACAGATGAATAAACAAAATGTGCTATGAACAATAGAATACTACTGAGCTTATAAAAGAGAGAAATTCTGACACATATTACTCACACAGAATAAGCCAGACACAAAAAAACAAATACTGTAATATTACATGTCTAAGAGAAAGTGAAACAGCCAAGTTCATAGAGAAAGAAAGTGAATCGTGTTTAACATGGGAAAGAATGTGTGAGTGTATGTCTGTGTGTCTATCTATGTGTTAGAAATGAGTAAGTTCTTCGCTAATTTGCTAGTTTTAAGTGAAATGATTATTGCTGGGAAGTTGGAAAATTATATAAGCATTGATCTGACTTTAAAATATCCTTCTCTTATCTGAAAAGTTTCAAACCTGCCAAGATACTGTAAAAAGAACATTTAAAGCAAGAAAAAGAAATATAACAAGTACTGAAAAATTTCACCTGCTTTCGAGGAAGATTGTGGTGAAATCATAGTAGACAGTTGCTCTAAGATCATAGTGTTTTAGCTTCATAATTCTGGCACAAAAGACTAAGGCTACCACTTGTTATGGGACACGTTCCTCGAGAACAGTCAGAAAGCCTGGCGTCCCACCAGTCTGAGCCATTCTTACTGCACACTTACTCTCTGTAACTCCCACTTGTCAATCAGATGTTCCACCTCACCACCAAGAACTGTGGTGTTAGAGTCAGTCAGGAGCAGGAATCCATTCTTTACGTCAACGACGCCCGAAAGCCTCACTTTCGTGCCAGGCGGTGTGTTCAGACTGACGCAGAAGAAAACCAAAAGGAGTTAGGAGTTAAAGCTGCATTGACACTCCTCCACAATATGAAAATGAGTCTTATGACGTAATCAAAATGCACTGACATCTAAACCAGTTTCCAGGGGGAGTAGCTATAAAGTATAAATGAGTCACGTTAATAAAGACCAAGTATAGAACAAAATGAACTTGGTTTGCATAAGTTAAAGCAAATGTGGACGCAAACAATCAAACCACACAAAGCTGCAGTAAGGAAAGGAAGAGCAGTTTTCATTTCCTGTCTAAGATTGATTTTCACTTTATATGTGTGAGTGTTTTGCTTGCATATATAGAGCTAGGGCACTGGGAACTGGAGTTACAGATGGTTGTGAGCCATTGTTGTCAGTGCTGGGAAATGAACCCACAACTGAACTGGAAAAATACCCAGTGCTTTAAACCACTGGGACATCTCTCCAGCCAGGAAAGCACTTCTCTACTCTACCATCTATAAACACTTATCTCCCTCTCTTTGTTCTAACTTTTGCTATACATGGCAAAAATATACCATTATTAAATTAAATTTTAATGTAGAAAAAGATATCTAACCAGCAATAAACATAGAAATTTAACATTTACATGAGTTACCGTAATCTATAAAACCCCTTTTTGTTAGTCATCTAGTTAAAGACATAACATGAGAAATTACTTATGTAAGAACTTAAAAAAATTATACACCAACTAGGAAGTATATAAGTACTAACTGCAATAAGACTTTTCTAAAAAAAAAATGCCAGTGTTAATCATTTGAGTTAGTCAATTGGTGAACATTACACCACAAATTCTTGCACAAAAAACAGAGACAAG
This sequence comes from Alexandromys fortis, assembly GCF_014885135.2. Classification (NCBI taxonomy): domain Eukaryota; kingdom Metazoa; phylum Chordata; class Mammalia; order Rodentia; family Cricetidae; genus Alexandromys; species Alexandromys fortis. Next base: position 5,108,705 of record NW_026067988.1, read on the forward strand.
ATGTTTATCTTCCCACAACTTTGCTGAAGGGAATACAGGATGAAATCCACTTCATCACATTGGTTTGAAAACACAGATATGAACTGCACTCCAGCTCACATAGAGCAAGAGAGAAGCTCTCAAATAGGACTCCTAACACAATCAGCCATGAAACACGGGGTGAATTAGAAAGTTAGCCTGCAATGGTTTCGTTATTCACAGTTGAAGGGCATGCAGATATATGCAACATCAAATCAGTGAGTGTTAATACCACAACCCTTCAAAGGACAGCTACTAAAAATCATTAGCAAAAAAAAAAAGTAAGAATATGTCTATTTCTCAAGCTTCAAAGAACCCTTACAGGGTAAGATAGATTACATACTGTTTCATGTATCAGATATGTCTAATATGTGTATCACTGCATTATTATCAATTCTATCTCAATAAAGCCATTAAAAGTGTTCTGCGGCTCACTAGCTGAAAATTCCTGTCATAATTCAACACCGACAGAACAGCTAAACACAGCCTTGCCTAACCTCACCCGTATGGAGCTCCGTGTCAGAAGTGCAGCCACTGTGAACAATGCCCCATCTTCAAGATCAGCAGTAACTATGAGCAACACAATTACACTAACAAGCTTTTACCAATTCCAGGCAGTCAGCAAATACAGCTTCAATAACTCTGCAGTTCATCATTTCTTCATTTCTGAATGAATCAAAGCAAAAGGCACCACGGACCATAGGTTGATGCCCTTTTATAGCCAAAGAAAGCACTAATTATACTACTGATCTATTTTTTTCTTGAAAAGAAGTTTCAGTTAGTAATTTCTAACAAATCAATAAAACCAGAAGTGAATAAGAATATATCAGCACACAAAATTATGAATATAGGGAACTAAATGCAGAAATCAAACAATAAAAAGGTAAATATCAGATAAATAAATATCAAAGAAAACAGAAAATATAAAAGCAAAAGATTAACTTTGTGTTATTAGATGGCTACATCCTCTTGAAACTTTCCTTAATGTCAAATAATTTGAGAATGGACTTAAATTTTTATAAAAACAACTGATAGAATCCCACTAGATTAAATTACAATTTTATTGCTACAAAATTAAAATTACATTATACTTTTTACTTCATTGACTTCACTATCATAATTAACTCTTATTTAGAGAGTACATTTTGATTTACTAACTACTTCTTTGGCACCCCAATACATCTTTACTCTTTCTTCATTGTAATTATAAACAAAACCAAAAACCATGGAGGACTGTACAGGAGATGGAAGGCTAGAAGTGCCTAGAGAAATACACAGCCCATTGAGGCAGCACAGCCCAGCCCTGCATCTGGTTTATCCTATCTAGAGAGTTAGTTCACCTTCCTCCTAAGGCAACCACTACCCAAACATTAAAACTCTTCTAAATTATCCCCATGAAAGAACAGTTTTTGCATGCTGTCATTTCTGTGATGGCAAAGGAACACAGGCTGCTTCAATAATGAGTGAGTGAGCATGTAAAAAATTTAGCTGTTAAACCACAATAAATCCAACAGAAAAGGACAGCAGATGGCATTGGGCAGAGAAAAGTTACAGAGGAAAAGCAGAAAAATGTGCATTCCTTAGCAAGTCAGCCTTCTGTGTCACCCTGGAGCCCTTGGAAGGGCTGCACCGAATCTGTCAAGGGAGGAAAGACTATTTTCCACAAATAGGAATCCTTCTCTTCAAAAAGAAGGCAATGCAATCACTAGGTAGCTAAGCCACCTCCCCGTTTAGCCCTTGTATAAAACTCAACACTTTTGATAAACATTTATCCATTTATCATCTCAGGAGGGTCCCTCCTTTACCAAAGGCAGAAACAGACTGAAGGAAAGCATGCATCACCCAACCTACTCCAAATCCCTAAGCTCTACCAAACAGACCTGTGCCCTCCCCAAGAGCAGCACAGGCCAGTCAGTCACTGTTGGAGTACAGTCTGTGAATGAGGCAGTGGGAGATTTCTGAGCGCTTTCAAGAAAACTAAGTAAACAAGAGTCTAGTAACCTCTGCTTTGGAGCCCTCCCAGGTGTGGTGATACTGGGTTTATATTCTATTGCCCATCATCTCACTTTTGTTATTTAAAAATGTTGTCAAGCACCAGTTGTCCTTGGGTCTGTAGACAGCCTAAATTCTTACAACCTTGCCTAGGCCTCAGAACAGAGCCATCTGATGCTCTGAATAAAGTTGGCTACCACGTGAGACTTTAGCCTGCTTCATTTTGGGGACCTCCACTCTCCCAGGTTCATGCTGCCGACTAGAGCAGCAATTCACCTCTCTCAAAACCATTCATAATTCAAATCAAACTCCCATCTACCCCAAGCTGCCATATTTCTCTGGGATCCAGGAAAATAATTACATGTCTATATGCCTATATTGTTATTGTATTAGCTACTAGGAAGTAAAATTTAACTTTATCATTGGACTCTCCACAAAAATGGAATGGAATACAGTGTATGGTAAAGACTATAAACTTGCTTAGGAAAAAAAAAAAAAGCTTTAGGAATTTACACTGAGTAAAAAAGCTCAGAGGAACCAAAGTAGCAAACAAGACCATATACAATGACTCAAAAAAAAAAAAAAATAAAAAAGCTTACATATATACAAGAAAAGTTCTTTCTTCAGAAAGCAGTGTTCAAACTGCCTTGATAAATGGTGTGGGAAGTCTTCCTGCTGTCTATGTGTTGCTTTTATTGGTTAATGAATAAAGAAATTGCTTTGGCCTGTAATAGAGTAGAATAGAGCTAGGCAGGAAAACAAAAACTAATGCTGTGAGAAAAAAGGTGGAGTCCTTGAGAAGCCATGTAGCCCCACAGGAGAAAGACACTCGGTAACCTTGCTGGTAAGCCGCATTCATGTGGTGATACACAGATTAAAAGAAGTGGGTTAATTTTAAGATGTAAGAGTTAGTCAATAAGAAGCTAGAGCTAACAGGCCAAGCAGTGATTTAAATAATATAGTTTCTGTGTGTTTATTGCGGGACCAGGCAGGACAGAAACCTCTGCAAACATTGATAGGAACAGGCTCTCATCTTTCTACTCATCTTTCTACATCTTAAGAGTTGTATCTCTAATTATCTGTAATTCCTACTTTCATAGTGTTGTAAAGTGCTATGTAGTACCAGAGGGGAAAAATAATAATTATTAGTCTTAACCTGCTGTGTAGTCAACAATTTACAATAATAACCTGTAATAACGACTAAATTGGCAAAATATGCCCACTGCTCCAAGAGTGGCGTCCATGCCATGGGAGTAACTAACCACTTTATAAATGGATTTAAAGCTCACACCACAAGCTGGAACCCAACCTGATGCTATTATCAGGACCAAAATACCTATAGCTAGACAGTTAATAAACCCTATGGGAAAACCCACTACTATCTTAAAACAACATAGTATTAAATAATCCTATTGACTTAGTGTAATTCTCATCAGAAAAGCTCCTTGCTGATGGCTGCTGCTGAGAGTAGAGTTTCTTTAAGAGTGTGGCCCCTGGTAGATCAACCAAGCTAGTGTGGATGGCTCCAAACCCAATGTATATGAGCAGCAAACACTAGACTCCATGAATATAAAAAGGAAAAGAAAAGTTGAGTGGGTAGGGAGTGGTGGTGGACTTGGGAGGAGTTGAGGGAATGCTTGCATGCATTTTTTGCTGGTTTTTTGTTTGTTTTTGATTTTCAAGACATGGCCTCTCTGTGTAGCTTTGGAGCCCATCCTGGAACAAGCTCTTGTAGATCAGGCTGGCCTCGAACTCACAGAGATCCACCTGCCTCTGCCTCGGGATTAAAGGTGTGTGCCACCACTGTCTGGCTTACTTTCACATCTTACATTTCCTTTATAGATAACACAGAGAAGAGTGACTAACTTTATCCCTAACTGTCTTCTAGGTAGATAAAAGAAACAAAAATTTGAGCCATTTCTTGAGAAAAAGTACAACATTCACTAAAGACTCCATTTCTCCCTATTCAGATTCTTATGATGAAATCAGGATTGTAAAGCACCTTCAACTTTTCTTTAACAAGTTAAATGACTCACCTGATCTTTGAAATATAACTGAACTCTACTGCCGTACAACTGGTATGCCCATCAGTCATCTGCAAACGAAGCATCCTTGGTGCAGCCTGCGACTCCTCATTGTCTTTTGGTGCAGCAACATTGCGGACCTTCTGAATTTGTAATACACATGGACCTTCAAGCTGTCACACACAAAGGAATGAAAGTCACTTCTTAGTCATTGCTACAATATCAATTACACAATTTTCTCTTTTTAATGGTTATTTACTATGACATAAAAATAACTTCAATTAAAGTCAAGACTAAAATTATTCTCTAATTCAGAGGTAAAATTTCAAACAGGAAACTTGCAGAACAACTTTGTGAATCCACCTTAAGATAGTTCCAAGGCATGAAAGCATTAAAGGAACAGTTGATTCCTTTAACAAAAGGTGTGCTAGGCCATGCTCTAGCCAGTTCCTATAAACCTGTTTCCTCCCATCACGTGAACAGGCAGTCAGGAGAGAACACATTGCCATTACTGTAAGGGATACCACCTTAGAGCAGCAGCTCAAAGGAATGCTTCCTGCTCAAACATATCAACTTTACAGCCCTCCCACACCAAACGCACCTTCTAGTTAAAGAATATATACGAATACAGTGCTCCCAGCGCAGGACACAGAAAGTTCAAGGAGTGAGGTACGCTTTTTCTACACTTCCTTTTTGTTTTGTTTTTCTTTTTTTTTTTTTTTTTTTTTTTT
>NW_026067988.1:5114584-5145764 GCF_014885135.2 Alexandromys fortis
CATGTGGAGAAGGGTTTATAAAGATGGGTAAGAAAACCATGAGGACTTCAAGGAGACACGAGGAGGCCAGCTAGGTGAGCTGCTTGCTATTCAGCCTGTCAGGGAAGCATCTTGAATTCTTTTTTTTTTCTTTTTTTTTATTTATTAAAAATTTCCACCTCCTCCCCTCCTGCCATTTCCCTCCTACTCCAGTCAGAAGATCTGAGCATCTTCAATTCTTTAGCAGAGATTTAAATAAGTTCTCTTAGTAGTTTTGAAAGAGTCGGTGCCTGAGGGAACAGAATTTCTTCAGGCTGCAGCTCTTGCTTGTGTCCTAGCTGCTGCTGATAGTGGTGGAGTTGCAGCTGCTGACTAGGATAGCTGAAGTTTAAAAGACAAGTTAAAAAGAGGACAATAATTGGTACCAACACGGGGTACCAAAATATTGCATAATGTTTTATGATTTTGTCTTTTGGGGGAACCCACCACTCAAATCGCAAATAAATCATACACAAAGGCTTATTCTTGTGAATGCCCAGCCTTACTTTGGCTAGTTTCTTGCCAACTTTTCTTATCTTAAATTAAGTCAACTACCTTTTGCCTCTGGGCTTTTATCTTTCTTACTTCTATACATCTTACTTTACTTCTTTCTCTGTGGCTGGCTTTGTAGCTGGGTGGCTGGCCACTGATGTCCTCTCCTTTTTGTCTCACTGTTCCTCTTTTTCATCCTTATTTCTTTTTTAACTCTCCGCCTGCTAGCTCTGCCTAGCCTTACTCCTGCCTCACTACTCTTAGGACCATCAGCTGTTTTAGACAGGCAAAGAATCACAGCTTTACAGAGTTAAACAAATGTAGCATAAACAAAAGTCACACACCTAAAAATAATATTCCCCAATACTGGCCACAAAGCATGATGACCAGAGTTCAAGTCCAAGGCCCTGAAAGTTGTCTTCCGACCTCCACACATTCACCAAGGGAAACACACATAACCATTCTCATTCTGTCTGTCTCTTCTCTCTCTCTTTCTCTCTCTCAACAGATGAATAAGTTTAATAATTTTTTACCTGTTTGAATACAATAAAGTATTTCTGGGGCTGGGGAGGTGGATCCGCAGTCAAGAGCACTGATGCTCTTTCAGACAATCTAGATTTCATTTCTAGTGCCCACAGTGGCTAACAAGCAACAACCATCTGTAACTTCCATTCCAAGAGATCTACTGCCCTCTTCTGGCCTCTAAAGGTACCAGGCACACATGTGGTACACAGATATACACGCAGATAAAACACCATCACACATAAGATAAATAATAAGATCAATACTCTTGAAGAGAAAGCAGATGTGCACCCCTGTAATCCTAGTACCTGGGAGCCTGAGGCCCAGAGGATCACAAATTTTGGTGCACCCTGAGCTAAACAGCAAGTTCCAAACTATTCTGGTTTATTTGACAATGCTATGTCAAAAAATAAAAAAGAATAAAAAAAGCAAAAATGATTTTCCAGTTCTATGCTGTAACTTATTTAACATGAAGCCAATACAGCGGAAGACAGGGCTGGAGCTTTACAGCAGTGTTGAATTCACCTGTGGAACGCATGGTACATGAGCATCATTCATGTACCCTCGTGTAAATAAAACTGACAGCACAGGGTGACCATGATGCAGAAACAGAATGAAACACAGAGCTGTCTCACTCAAGCAAGGCTTTTCTACTGTGCATTCCACAACTAACATCAAAAGCAAATGTGGGTGCACAGAGCAATGAGAATATTATTCTTTAACTGGACACAAAAGAGGTCAGAAGATTAGAGGAGCAGGTACAGTTGAATCAGAAATTACAGACTAAACAGCAGTTTGCCTATAGCTGGACAACATTTGGGTGCTGCAGCAACAAAAGCTTTATTCATGCAACTGTTGCTTTTCCTAAGACTACAGATAATAAAGACCAATCATCTAACATTAGTCTGGGGAGATTCTCAAACAAATCACCAAAAAGAGAGCAAAAGAAGGTTTTACTAAGAACAAGCTCTAAACAGCCTTGATGCCCCAATAATGGAGGACGTAGGATCACAAGCATTAGGGACTGAGAAAGACAATAGTGGTAAGCTGTCTGGAATCCAGATCCTCTCACAGTCTCAAGTGATGTGCACATACAAGACCAGCAAGATAATGGGAGCAATGGTAGTAATACAAGGAAAATGTATAGATTAGAAGTGTGGTGTATATTTACTCTAAGAGTCTGAAATGCCTATCCTTCAGGAATTTTAGAGCCTTCAGAAAATGTCTTGAATTGTTTCCCAAACTTGAGATTCCTGAACAACAGAAGCAACAGTTATAAATAAGAACAATAGCACAGTAAACAAACTGTTCCTGTGGCTTTGAGTAGTTAGGAAAATGACACAGGAGGGGAGCACACGGAGCTCCCACTTCCCCCAGGGGCAGCCACAGTCTCCAGAGTCTCTGCCTTTCACTGCTCAGTGTGTGCTCCTGACAGAACATACTTCTAAAGGTGGTTGGTGTTGTTTTCCTTTTCAGAACTTATTTGTTTAAGACACTTAGAAGGATAGAGATCTAAATAATAAGAAATTTTATTATTAAGTCCTAGTAAATAACACACAAATTCCTTATTTTACTCATTTTTCTGAAAAAATACAAGTACATGTTTAATTTTAATAACTCATTCACTAAATGGGACACTAATAAGCTATCATTTACTGAAGACTAAATTAACAGAGTAGATGGAAAACAACTTTAAATTAAAATTGGAACATTTTCCCAGTTTTTTTTCTTCTTAAAAACATTCACCCTCTAAATGAGAACTATGTGGGTTCCCTCTGAATTTTAAGGCAAGGTTGCCATCTTGTGGCTCACGTTGGTATCGCTGAGGCTCTGAGCCAGTCACTTCACCTTGTGAAACTAAAGCCTTCAATCAGTTGAGCATTTTAAAAGGCATATGCAGCTGTCAGCAGGAGGACTACAAGTTAAAAAGAACTAACTCCAGAACTGAACTGTTGGGTAACAATTTCCTACAAGTTGAAACATCCTATCCTGGAGGAAGACTCAGGAGACTCAGAGGAAACCACCTTACAAGGCCCTCAGAGCTGAAACTTAAGATTGATGATGCTGGTCCCCAAAGCTACGGAGGCCAATATGAGTCTTCTCTGCTCTGAATGGTGAGTCCCAATGCTTGGAGAAGATTCTGCCTGCTGAGCCACCTGCAGGCCATGCAGAGAGCATCTTTACCCCTGTTGGGTAGTCAACACCTGCTCCTGCAAGCAAGCCCCCTCCCATACCTCTCTCAGTAACTCATTGGACATTTGGTGTAATCGCTGCTTTGGTTGGTTGTTGGTTCCCTATCTGAAGTGAGCAGCCTTATGTGACAAAATTAACAGAGTAAATGGAAAACAACTTAATTTAATTAAATTAAATTAAATTTAATGTGTGAAACAGGAGAGTTTCACACACCTAACACATTTTCTGTTAGGGTTCTTCAGTAATGTGCAAAAGTCCTCGAGTAACTGTTCAGGTCACAAAGCTGGAAACGGGGCCATGTCCTGCTGTTGGAAGGCCTTGTTGGACAGAGGTTGCAGTCTATCATGGCCTGACAGCTTTTTCCAAAGCTCAACATTATGATACCCTCTCCTCACTCCCCAGCAAGACTTCCTGCTCTCTACCTGCCCTTATAGAAAGTGTCCGTGGACCCAGAGGACTGACCTCATCTGAGAGCTCTCTATAAACCTGGATGCCTGGTTTCTCTAGAGTGACCATTAGCATAGTTTGATTCCAGAAGCCTCCCCTGCTGCACGTACAGTAATTAATTAAGACTTATACTGGGAGTTCTGCTATAGCATCTTGTTCCCACATACAAGGCCTTATGATAGGACTGTGCCACTTAATGCAAATTAGCCTTTGTCCCCAGGCTCCCCAATCCTACATATTTTACATACTCTGGAATAAAGCTGAGCTGATTCACTGAAGTCATCTCCCAGAGGGCTATCTCCACCATACCCACAGCTAACCAAGCCCCATTCCTCACTTCTGACCCCCTCCCCCATGGACCAGACCAATGCATCAATGATCTGGAGGGAGAAGCAGAGCCACATCTTACATTTACCATTCACACCTTGTTTTAAACTTGCTATGAAAATAATAAAATTTTAAAATTAAACAGAGAAAAACAATAAATAATTTTACTGCATTTACATTATGATTATTTCCGATGGTCTCCAATTTGTGTGCTGCTAGCTTACTAGCTGTCCCAAGACTTCGGGTCACAAAGTCTACCCCAAAAAAGCTCAGAAAAGAAGTTGTGTGAGATAGAACATATACCACCACCTCTCTCTCTCTCTCTCTCTCTCTCTCTCTCTCTCTCTCTCTCTCTCTCTCTCTCTCTCTCTCTCTCTCTCTCTCTCTCTCTCTCTCTCTCACACACACACACACAGAGAGAGAGAGAGAGAGAGAGACAGACAGACAGACAGACAGACAGACAGACAGACAGACGGAGAGGGAAACATACACCGCCTCCAACTTAGGGCCTAGGGAAGAAAAAGAAGAACTATTAGAGCCTGTGGCCTGGACTGCAAAGCCTGCAGGAAAATCTCTGTCCACCCCTTCACCACGTTTCAAGTCTCTGCTTGAAAGCTAAGTCATGCTCAAACACTATCCAGAGTACACTGAAATTTCAAAATAATGTCTCAGAGAGGAATTAGAGGAGAAAGACCCTCAGGGGGAAATGCTATATTAATTAGTAATAAAGTTCATTTCAATTTTTGCAATTCTATTTTCTCCCAAATTAATCAGTGATAATAGCAATGACTAAGACTTCAGTTGAAAAATCCAGATGACAGTGTCTTTCTGAAGGCCCAAGACATCTTGGATTGTAAATTCAGAGTAAACCAGTTCCATGTGTAAATCTAACTGCAAACCTACCTTTCTTACCTGATTCCAAATCTACTAGCTCTCCACTTTATTCCTAATCTGAAATTGCCAAATCATGAAAATCATGTTATCTTGGTCTCACTAATCATAACAGCAACGATACAGACTTCAGCCTTTTGGGAGATAAAATTTAGACTCAGCTCATCTACCTCCCAAGAGAATTGCTGATCTTCCTGAAAAGCTCCAGAACACTGCACTACGATGAGCCTCTGACTGGTGAATAACTTCCAAAGGGGCAGGAGGACGCCGAGGGGAGGCTTTTAAAAGAACCACGCAAGGCAAATGGGAGATGCTCCTACAAAGATGATGGTCCCCACACCTCCCTTGCTTCTAAATACTTGGGGAAACGTACCCCAATCTTCAAATGACTTTCTCTCTTTGAAATGGGAGTATCACAGACAGGCTAGAAATTCAATAGAATCAGTCAGAGCAGCTTCAGGCCACCTTTGATCCTACCTCAATGATTAGCCTGGCTGAAGGAGGTTTGGGACTGAATCCAGACAACAAAAATGAGTCCATTTGCTTGCTTCTCAGTGAATGCTCTTGGAGCCCGCAGTAACCGAGCAGAGGCAATCAGCACGTATGCACTGTTAGAGTTCTGAAACAAACATGCCATCCTGAATGGCCCATAGTATGTCAAAGCCACCATGTGCACTGTGCTGCACTGAACACTTCATGTGCAACATCACTTATCTCTTCAATGGCATGAGGGAATATCATCTTAACGATACGAACATAAAGATTAAATAACTTGCCAAAAATCACAAAATTTAATAATCTAGAGAAATAGGGTTTGGGTAAGGCCAGTGGTTGTCCTCGTATCTTCCTAATCTGTTACTGGTTCCTAATACATCATCCCCCTCCATACCTAATATGAAACGTGATTCCCCTGCCTCTTAACACATGTACTATACACTTGCTTTTTAATGTTAGTCAGAATCTGCTATGTCTGGGAGCTAACTATGAAATCTAGGTTACTCTCTGTTTCTCTCTCAATCTCCTTTCTTCTGCTCACATCTCTTACTATTCTTTCTTCCTTTCCTAATACAAAATGAAAACTAGAAAATATTATTTTCTACCAAAATCCATCAATTACATGGCATGTCAGAAGCAGCCAGTCAAAGAAAAAATATAAGCAATGAAAATGTAGTGGCTGAAGATGAGAGAGTAAAACAGCCACAGGCAGTGACGTCACACACCTTTAATCCCAGCAGCCACACTAGCTTGCCAAAGAAACTGGGCAGTAGTGGAGCATGTCCTTAATCCCAGAACTAGAGAGGATTATGAAATGAGAGGAGACAACACTCAGACTGAGTTGCATTCTGAGATTTCCTGGAGGCAGGTTCACCATTTTCAGACTAACATCAAGGTAAAGTCAGTAGCTAGCTGTTTTGCTTTTCTGGTCTTCAGGTTGAACCCCAATATCTGTCTCTGAGCTTTTATTAATCACGCTACAGAAAAAGAATTATCTAGCTACTCTGCTATACTTGTAGATCAGAGAGTAACATAATCATTATCAGGGAGGCTGCATCCAACAACTGATGTAAGCAGATACAGAGAGGCACAGACCAACATTAGGCAGAGCTTAGGGAATCCTGTGGAAGGGGGGAGGAAAGATTATAGGAGCCAGAGAGGTCAAGGACGCCACAAGAAAACCCATAGAATCAGGGCCCACAGGAAACTACAGGGACTGAACCACCAATCAGGGAGTGTGCATGAGACTGACCTAGGCACTCTGCATATTTATAATGGTTGAATAGCTTGATGTTCTTATGGCATGCCTAACAGTGGGTGTGGGGGTGTCTCTGACTCTTCTGCTTCCTCCTACTGCACTGCCTCATTTAGCCTTAATACAAGGGGATGTGCTTAGTCTTACTGCAACTTAATATGCCTGCCCTTTTCTGAAAGGAAACAGGAGAAGTGGATCTGGGGTAGAGGGGATATGCAGGGAAAAGACTGGAAAGAGGAGAGGAAGGGGAAACTGTGGCTTTGAGAAAAGAACAAAACAAAACAAAAGAAGGATCTAGCAGTTTCTATTTCATTTGAAAGGGATTATTTTTATCTATTCATCCTATATATCAATTAGCATCATATTTAAGTATACTTTCCATAATTAGCACAGCAAAGTAAAAGATAGGCAGATTAATAATTAAAATAGCATTTCCCTATAGCATATTTACAGATTAAGATAAAGCTTATTTTAAACTAGAACTGTAACATATGCAAATTAATGAAAGATAATTCTACAATCATGTCTTTCTAACAACCAGGCCTTATTAACAGGATGGAATGCTAGGTAGTAAATCTTTCTAATGAAAGTACAAATAAAGCATGTGAGTTCTACTGATCTTTAATTCATATCAAATATATACCCCTTGAATATTTAGCCTAAATATAACTGTATTCAAATACAGTGTGTGGAGTTCTAACTAATGGCCAACAAAATGAGTACAATCTGTGTATCAGCTTTTAAAATTTTCTATTAAAGCTGTTTGAAAACATTTTCATTCCTGCAGTGAGAGGCATTAAATCTCATCAACAGCAGCTAGTAGGGGGAAAATGTAGCCAATAAGGAAGAACAGAAAAAGAATAATCTAGCAATTTCTATTACATATGAAAAGGGAGTCTTTTATCTATTCATTCTATATATAAACTAGCATCACATTTAAGGATGTTTTAAGTGATAATACGTATCACAAAGATTTCAGGTTGCAAATTTTTGTTAATTGTTATCAATTGCCTTCAAAGGAAACGTTTACAAAATACTGCAGTTTGAAGAGCAAAACTGTGCTGAGAAAACGGTTAAAACAAAGAATGCCTCCATCTACCGGTGAGCTCAAGGCAGTGCGGGCTCTGAGCCTTAAGGACAGAGACAATGGAAAAGCAGTATTATAGTAAGCTCACTTTCTTTCTTCTTTCTTTCCTTCCTTCCTTTCCTTTTGTTTTTTTCGAGACAGGCTCTCTCTGTGTAGCCCTGGCTGTCCTGGGACTCCCACTGTAGACCAGGCCAGCCTCAAACTCAGAGATCCGCCTGCATCTCCCTCCCGAGTGCTGGGACTAAAGGCATATGCCACCACCACCCGGCTAGCTCTCATTTTCTTAATAAAACTAGTATATAGTTGTGCATGCACACTTGTGTAATTACTATACTCATCAGGGCAGGCCACCATTGCTGCCCAATCTGCAGTTATAATGCAGCGGTTTTCTAAGGATGTTTCTGGGACAGTAAGGCCAACATCCTCTTAAAGGAAAAAAATGCAAATGACCAGGTTCAACATTCAGGCTGGAAACTCAGGTAGGAATAAGGATAGTTTGGGGACCAAGGGGAACCCAGTAGGAAACTACATCTGAAAACAACTATTTTTGTAGTCAAAAGTGAAATGTAAACAAATCGCAGAGGAGTCTATAAAACACATTAGAAAACAACACTAAAAACTAACACTAAGCAGAAGTTCCCAGGTAAACAGAAGGAAAGGTGTGGCAATGACAATCCACACAGAACTACCTGCAGGACAAGTAACCACATGCTCTCCACTCCCTCTGCAGCTAAGAAATTAGACTAAAAGTTCAAAACATTACCAGCAGCAATTTTAATTTCTTTACTATAACAATATACATTATAAAATTTAAAAAACTAAAGAGAAATGTGCAGGAAATATCGTCTGTACCTGATTATCTTTAAAGGGTATTTCCGTATTAAAAAATGAGACAGCTGAATAAATTGGTAAGAACGCCTCTATGTAAAAAACACAATAAAAAGAGCAACCGAACATGCATCTTTGCCAAACTGCTGAAGTCCTAATCGTCTTACACTTTTATGTTCCTAAACAGACTGAGTAAACCAGTGACCACTTATGAAGGAATCTAAAACATAAACAAAGACAAGGGGACTTGTCCCGCACTTTAACAACAGGATGAGCATTACATGCCAAGTTAATACTACGTATTTATAATTGATTTTAAATATAAATTTATTTATATATAATTCATTTAAAAATGTTTTTAAATTTTTAAAATTTAAAATTCACCAGAATTCTACTTTTAATAGTGTTCTATATATGAAGCAAAACAGCATTATAACTGTGACGTCCCAGGCTCTCTGTCTAGTAACTCAGTGCACATTCCATGTCCTGCGGAAACCAGCACAGCTCGAGAGGCAGCCTTCTTTACCTTTTCCACCTTTCCACCGTTGATGTCACTGGGAAGGAACTTCTTGCCAATTGTTCTCAAGTCTGTCTAAAATAAACATTCCATTATTAAAATAGAATTATAGAAAAATATCTCATTACAAAAATATCTCTAAATTCAGTCTTAAGAACAAACATTAAGTAAACATCTTCATCTTTAACTAACTGTAAAATGTATGCAGTCACTATTTTCAAATTATTTAGCCAATGGTTGTATTGTTTAGTGTACCAATAAAGCAAACAGGAAGAGAGAGAGGCATTTCTTCTTAGTCAAAATCTCTAACAAATTACATCCATTATGATCTTATTGAAAATTAATGTCGTAATCCAAAGACCAAATGACAGCTTTGAACTACAATAACACCGTATGTTACAACAACTAAATCCTATATAACCTTAATATTCAAAGACATGAAAACCAATTACTCCAACAGCTCTGACATTCATAATATAGCAAAGCAAAGGAAGCAGCAAGGACCGGTGTCACAGGGATGGCAAAGCAGCAGCAGCTTTGCAGCAGGAATATTTTCCCTGCTTGTACAATCACAGAAAGAGAAAAAAGGAAATTAACGGCTAACTATAAAAATGCAGATATACATGTAACTCAGCAAACCACTGCACCCAAAACTCAAACAGAAACTAGTTACTAATATCACAGCATCTCTGCTAAAGAGAAGACTACACAGTCCATATAAAAATGGTATCCTCTTCAGAAGTAAAACCTTAAGATAATCTAGAAGGTCTTTCTATGGAATACATATCTGAAGAGAGATAATATATTGTGTTGTTAAAGTAGTAAACACCAATAGTGCTCAATAAATTAAGACTGCACTTAATTTTTTTCTGAGCAATTCAAGTACTTGAACATTAAACTACATGCAGGATTTTATGCCATTGCTTAATATTCTTACTTCTCTATAGATGAAAAAAGGAAGATTTTTTTTTTCAATCAGAGCATAAAGGAAACATCTAGGAAGGAGAGAGAGAAGGTGGAGAGATGGCTCAGTGGAGTTACCAGTACCCATATGGTAGCTAACAACCATCTGAGGATCTGGCAACCTCATTTGATTCCCCAGAACACCAGACACAGACATTTATACGGGCAAGCAAAAACACTCATATCCTTGAAATAAAATAAACAAATCAAGTTTTTTAAATAAATTAAGGCTACAGCTAAAGTTTTAATGCAAATTAAGTGGAAAACTGTTTTAAAGAATCGTCAGTTCTTTCTATTACAAAGCTGATAAAAAATATGATGGATTCTACAACTAATGAACTTTTCCTTTCTCATTGTACTCTGATATTTACAACTGGTTAAGATTAGGTCATTAAATTCAACATACATCTCTATAACTTAAAAAGGTGAACAATTAAAGATTTCCTCTATATTATTTATCGTAACAGTTTATGATATAGTTTTCATTGGAACAGCTTTAATTTTAAAAAGGGTCTAATAAAAGTTAATAAACTTAACCTACATTGAGAGCAATCAGGATGATGTCATTTATATTAACTTTGCCAGGAGAGCTTGTACACGCTTCAATACCTTCATCTGAAAGATACCTGTTAAAATAAAATAAACAGCTAATTATTATTACCTAAACCCAATATTAAACAAAAGTTTACAATATGCAGTTTTCTATTAAATACTAGGAAATACTGAACATTCCAGTCTGTATACTATTCTGACACTAGTTCAGAAGATAGATAGATAGATAGATAGATAGATAGATAGATAGATAGATAATCTTTAATAATCTATAACAACCGTGTGTGTGTGTGTGTGTGTGTGTGTGTGTGTATCTTCCTTTGGTATGAGAGAATTGTCTGTATTCTGTCAATTATGTTTTAAATAAACACTGATTGGCCAGGCAAAAAGTATAGGTGGATCAACCAGACAGGAAGTAGAGGCAGAACAATTAGAACAGGAGAATGCTAAAAAGGAGGAAGCCCATTCCTCCCAGTTCTGCTCAGACCACCGAAGAAGCAAGATGTGAGCTGCCCCACTGAGAAAGGTACAGAGCCATGTGGCTAACATAGATAAGAATAATGGGTTAATACAAGCTACAAAAGCTAATAAGTAGGGCAAATCAGTTTTATAACTTATGGAGATCTCTGTGTGATTTTCTTTGGGGCCTGCCGGCTGTGGGACCTGTGGGAAGACAGAAACCCCGACAAGCAGGCCCACATGTTACATTTCTTTGTACCCTTAATGAGATATTGTGTGAACAAAATTATTCATATGCTTTCTGAAAAAAGCTAGTTACACTCAGTCTGTGTATGAGCTACTCTCTCTGTAATGATAGAAACAATCTCTGCTCGACTATCTGCCAATGCAGTAAGCTTTTAACAGAGGTTGAGCTACACTGTAAAATTAAGGCTAAAATAACCACACTTTTAAACCTGAACAAACTAAGAACAAGTAAATCTCCTCCTGGATTCTTGTCCACATTACCTTCTCACATCCCTTCTTTACTACCACATCCTCAAGAATCCTTCAATAGGCACTACTTACTCTAAGGGACACAGGAAAGGCGGCCTTAACAGTACAGCCTTTACCTTTTATGTTTCTTAAATCATCACCTTATTATCCTAATGTTCGTTTTCTCAGTCAAATCTATAGTGATATTTTATTTGTGTTTTAATAAATAGAGCTTGCCTGATGATCAGAGTGCAAATATAGCCACACTAGTCAGCCATACAGGCCCAGCAGTGGTGGCACACACCTTTAATCCCAGCAGCTACACTAGCTAGCCAGAGAGGCCAGGCAGTGGTGGTGCACACTTTTAATCCCAGCACTAGTGAGGAATATAAAGTGGGATAAGACAAGAACTCACTCTCTTTCCAGTCTGATGATTTCTTAGAGGAAAGAGCTCTCTAGAGGTTGGCTGGTTTGTTTCTCTGATCTTTCAGCTTGAACCCCAGTATCTATCACTGGGTTTTTATTATTCATGCCACTTCTTATTAATCATGCTACACCAACTCAATCTTACATTTGGACAAAACAATAATTAATTTAAGAGTGGAGAAACTGCTGTATCCAAAAAAGAAAAAACTACCTCTACCCGTTCAATTAACCCATATGCAATACAGGGTTGGTTGGTTGGTTGGTGAATAAATTCTATGATTCAAGTATAAACCATCTTATAAAAACTTCCAACAGCATCTCAAATGTTTTATAATCAACATCAACTTGTTTAACCAATGGGCTAAAGCCACCGTCCATCATCACTAACCACATTCTCCTAGTACTCAGAGAACTGGTCTAACAACTAATCCAACAGTTATCTCAAACCCATTCTTGATGAGTCAGTAACTCCACCATTTACCTCCAATACTGTGCTAATTCTAAAACATTTATAAATGTACATTTTTATGTTATTTGTGCATTTGTTTGAGGTGTGTGCACATGTACTACAGTATAAATGTGGAAGTCAGAAGACAGCTCTGTTATTTCTCCCCTTCCCCTTTTACATAGGATTAAACTTAGGTTCCTAGCAAAGTACCTTTACCTATTGAGCCATCTTGCAAGCCAAAATGTGAACCTTATTTTGAAACAGCAAAGAAACAAGGAGTGAACAAGCTTGGTATAGTGGCACCTACTTTAATACCAAGATTTGGAAGGCAGAGGTAGAAAGACTATCAAAAGTCTGAAGCCAGACTGGCCTACATAATGAGTTTCAGAATTACAAAGCCAGATACTGTCTCATACACACACAAACACACACACACACAAGTGGAGGGGTAAAAGGAGTGACAAAGAAGTGGACAGAGAGGTAGGAGGAAGTAACAACTTCACAGCAGAAAATTAAAGATAACTCCAAATGAAGGTAGCCAGGGAAAATAAATGTAAATATGGCTATACAAGACAGTAAATCAAAGTTGATAAATCTATGATAAAACCAAATATATAAAAGTGTATGCATGTGTGTGTGTGTGTGTGTGTGTGTAACTAAAGGGTACTACTAATGCTTAGAACCATAATAGTCATAAACTAAAATCCTGAATGAAAACAAGTACTTCAGTGGGTAGCAGGGAGAAGACAGTTCTTATGTAAGTAAGCCACTAAAGTAAATAGACAGTAGATAGGAACGAGAGTGCAGGAGGGACCATGAAATGCAGATGTGTAAAGTAATCTCAGATATTTAAACATTACTTCTAAGTCAAAACAACTACGGTAATTTCCTTTATTCTCTCATTTTTCATCTGTTCATTACTATTATATGTACATGAAATTCTAATTAACCATCATCTAAATTTACTTCTATAAATATTAATTAAGCCCTGTGATAAAATGATGAAATTTTTACACTGTCCTTCAAGGAGCTGATTATCATCCACACAGTTTAACACAGCATACAGATAGGTATTTACAATGCCAATGTAGTTGTCACAAACAAAATGAGAAGGAAGGCTAAGTAGTTTGGGGAAAGGAAAACTATATGGAAAGGGGATATTAAATGCCAAAATATGAAAGTGTGAAACTATCCTTGAACATTCTGATTGGAAATTGAGGACAGAACTGTAAGTCTAGTCTGAGCCTAATTTGAGAAAGCAACAGTAAGGGAAATGAGTGATATGTTAAATGCCGATGGAGCGGTTACAAAAGCACAACTTTCCAGCCTCTTGCACATGAGGACACAGAATGCAATAACTAACAGAATACTGACCTATCTCCTAAAAAGGTAACCCTTTAGACTTAAAGGACAACAGCTACCAAATAGACTGAATCAAATCTTCTAAAGTAACCAAACTTTATACCATCAATTTTACATATAAAGAAAGAAGTCCCAGATATATTAAATTTGTTGAAAATAAAAACTTAGTTGATAGAAAAATGGAACCAAAAATGTCCCAATTACCATCTCAATAGTCTTACTCTGTAACAGAGTCGTATTTATCAAACAACTAATTATTTATAAGAATATGAGCCGGACGGTGGTGGCGCACGCCTTTAATCCCAGCACTCGGGAGGCAGAGGCAGGTGAATCTCTGTGAGTTCGAGGCCAGCCTGGTCTACAAGAGCTAGTTCTGGGACAGGCACCAAAGCTACAGAGAAACCCTGTCTAAAAAAAAAAAAAAAAAAAAAAAAAAAAAAGAAAAGAAAAAGAAGGAAGGAAGGAAGGAAGGAAGGAAGGAAGGAAGGAAGGAAGGAAAGAAAGAAAGAAAGAAAGAAAGAAAGAAAGAAAGAAAGAAAGAAAGAGAAAAGGAGTATGATCTATGCAAGCCAATTCTGATGGTTATTCTTGGTTGTCATCTTGACTATATCTGGAATTAGCTAAAACCAAAAAAATGGGGAGGGCACAGCTGTAAGGAACTTTGCTTAATTAGAGGTAGAAAGATCCGCTTCTAATTCAGATCTTTGGAGTGGGTAGAAATGCCTTTTATCCAGAAATTTACCTTTAATCTGGGTCATACCTTCTGCTGGAAGCCTATTATCAGGACATGGAAGAAGGAAGCTTTTGCTCTTTGCCTACTCACCCTTGCTCTTGCTAGCAAGTCCATTAGTGCCTATTTCTTCAGGCGCTATATATACACTATATATTCCAGTGTATACTGAAGACCAGCTGAGACATCCAGCCTTGTAGACTGTGAAACTACTGGATTCTTGGATTTTCTGTTCATAGGCACCATTGCTGGATTAGTTGGGCTGTAGTCTGTAAGTCATTCTAATAAATTCCTTTTATGTATAACTAGAGATTCATTTTCTATGAGTGACACTATAAAGAACCCCAATACATCAATATTTGTGTAATTCAATTTCTTAATCAACTTGATACTTAACACAGACACACACACTCCTAAGTGTGAAGACACACACTTCATAGTAAAAGATCAGGAAACAAATATAAACAAATGAGGAGAGTAAAAGGTTACTAAAAACAATTTAAAATACCCATTCTTAGGAAAAAATAAAAAGAGAAAGTCTATGTAAGTGTTGTATGAGGTCACTTGTTTGTTCTCAGCTGCTCAGCCCCAAAATAACCACACAGAAACTATATTAAATAAATTACTTCTTGGCCTATTAGCTCTAGCTTCTTTTGGGCTAGCTCTTACATCTAAATTTAACCCATTTCTAATAATCTGCACATCACCATGTGGCTGTGGCTCACCAGCATAGTTCAATCCAACGTATGTCTCTGGCAGGGCTACCTGGCTTCTCTCTAACGCCACCTTTTTTTCTCCCAGCATTCAGTTTAGTTTTCCCCGCCTAGCTCTCTTCTACCCTGCTACAGGCCCAAAGCAGTTCCTTTATTAATCAATGGTAATCACAGGATACAGACAGAAATCCCACATCATATAAGTTCTTCAATCATTTCTCATTGATGGGACCAAATATCTGATAATAACAAACTTGAGGAAGGGTTTACTTGGTAGTCCAGCTTTATCAGGGCTGCAAACTATCATGGCAGAGAAGACATGGAGGCAAGATCAAAAGGTAGATAGATGGTCACACTGTATCCACACTCAGGAAGCAGAGAAGTTAGGAAGTCAGGCCAGGCTATCAAATTTAGAGGCCCATCCCAAATGACTCACTTTTACAGTCTCCCAAACACTCCACCAGCTGGGCATCAAGAGTTCAAATACAAATGCAAACCACAACACTATCACTAATGAAGGGAGAGGAGCTACCTTCACATAAATAGGAACAAGATAGCATACAGTACCTTTCCAACACTGCCTCGTAATAGTTTCTATGTATAGCAAATTACAAAGTGAGTCTGAGTCTTGGTTTCCAACTTAACAAGTCTACCTGCTCACTTTCTAAAGCTTACTCCAGCTTTACTGCAAAACTGTCAATCAACAGAGCATCTACTCTCAGCTCTTGCATTTTAGGACCCCTTCTATAAATACTTGGCTCTTTCACAAAAGGATTAGCCTAACTTAATCAATATGTGGCATTTATACATTACTCTCTTTTATAAACACTGAAAATGTCACTGCTAACAATGAATAAGGCAAGTGGTAAAAGTAAAAAGTAACAAAATGTACTGTAGCCACAGAACTCAGCAACCAGGAACAACAGTGTTCACCAGATCAGGCTGTCACCAGATAAAGAAACTGAAAATTGGAGCAGGTACACTGCATAAACTCCCTGTACAAACCTGCCCAACGGGCCACCAGGGAGAGGAATTACAATCAGTTCCTTGTGCCATCTGTGAGTCCAGACTCCAGAGAGCAGCTGTTACTGGAACAGACAACAATGCACTCATCTGTGCCTTCTCCATCTGAGACTTTCGAAACAGTAATATTACAAACCTCTCACCACTAAACTACAAAAATACATCTGAATATATTTTATTGACAGGCGAGACACTGAAGGGCTACATTTCGGGGGGAAAAAACTGATTAATAGTTCCTCACTGGCTT
This sequence comes from Alexandromys fortis, assembly GCF_014885135.2. Lineage (NCBI taxonomy): Eukaryota > Metazoa > Chordata > Mammalia > Rodentia > Cricetidae > Alexandromys > Alexandromys fortis. The sequence goes on from NW_026067988.1 coordinate 5,131,054, forward strand.
TATCTTCAAATAATGCTGCTTTAAAACACAAATGTAATCAGCTCACAAAATTTTCAAGAAGGTAATTTAAAATAAAAAAAGAAAGAAAAGAAAAATCTTCCTTGGAATAGTCTTCCCCAGCAAAAAGCACACCTTGATGATTCAATATCAAATAGTCAGTCCCGAAAAATCACATACAAGTAACATTATGTAAACTAAGCAGTCTGTATTTATGTCTTTAGGAATACATATGCTTATATTCATACATAAATGTATGTAACAACAATTAATAAAAATAGAGGCCATTAATTTGCAAGAGAGCAAGGAGGGACATATGGAAAGGTTTAGAGCAGTAGTTATCAGCCTGTGAGCCATTCAAACCCCAAAGGTGTCACATATCAGATATCCTACATATCCAACATTTAGATTACAATAACAGCAGCATTTATAATAATAGCAAAATTATAGTTATGCAACAAAAATAATTTTATGGTTGGGAGTCACCACAACATGAGGAACTGTATTAAAGGGTCACAGCATTGGGAAGGTTGAGAACCACTGCTCTAGAGGAAGGAAAGAAGGGGAAATTATGCAATTATATTTTAATATCAAAAAATTTTTTAAATATTCGTTTTTTTAAATGCTTCCCTGAGTTAGCAAAAAGGCTCAGTTAAAAAAAAAAAAAAAAACAAAACAAAAAAAAAAAAACACCGCACTTGCCATCAGGCCAGATGATTCCAGTTTGACCCCTGGAGCCCATATGGTGGGCTCTGACCTCTATGCAGCACCAGTGTACACAAGTGCACACACAAATACACATGGATGGATGGAGAAACTAGACAGACAGCAGACAGTCAGACAGACAGATAAAGGTGATAGTTAGCTTATAAAATTTCCTTTTTCATAAAAAATGATAAAATTCTTAGTGTTAGTTAACTGGCAATCCCAACCAATTTATTTAACTTCAAAAATAAGCAGTTAAAATTAGGCGGAGAATGACAGAGTCAAGTGGCTTAAGGGCCACTGCCGCCAACAGCCTTCACCCATGTTCAGAAACAGACATGTCCAAACAAACTCAAAACTTTCAAAACTGAATTGGCAGAAAACTGAGATGAAAGACAGGCTACTATTTCAAGCTCATTTATTTGTTAGATCCATATAATGGGTCTTTGTTAATACCCTTTATCACTAATATGATCAAAGCAAAGCCAACTTGCCCTGATCTATTCTCTGAAAGCCAATAAAATCCGTGTCTACTGGCGGGCCGACACACACATGCAAAGGCCAAGGCTCACAGTGGAAGGCTGCCCTGACTGACGCAGGAGGACAGGGGAGGCAGCTGTGGTCAGATCTGATTTTTAGCCTTCGTGTTTCTTTAACACAATATGCACGCCAAACAAAACAGACTTCAGCAGGCATGAGGAATATCCACTATGAGTTTATTTAAGTTAGCCACATATCTGCTCCTGATCACCTCCCAGCTGTGTTGAGATGAAGTGTGGCACTGTGAGCGAGGACTTCTCAAACACTCAATGACAGCTGGTCTTCTCAGGTGCCATTCTGCACAGTATGGGAGAGAGCAAAGACAGGACCACACCTGCAGCTATATTCTTACCAGAGGGGATGTCAGGTTGAAGGTGTCAGATCATTTGTGTTCATGTTGGTCAAAACAGTTCACATATTCAGTAGACAGACAGACAGACGGACGGACTACCTCTAACGGTGCAGAAACTGAATCTGACCCCTCACCTATACTCATTGAGATAATGGAAGCCTCCTTAAATGGGAACTGAAACTTCAACTTCTAAAATACAGGACAGAGTCTAGTATTCCAGGCTGACAGCAAGTAGGCTGTGGCACATGAAGACTCTTTAAAATGTCGATGAGAAGAGAGTGAAGCAGGCCCAAAGTGGCAGGGCTCTGTGAAGCAAGGCACAGGAGCTACACGCACAATAAGACAACAGCCCTGTCTCTGAATGATATGCTTCATGTGATTTCTGTTGTCGCTGTTTTACTGTTCTGTTGTGTGTGTGTGCTGGTTGGGGTCTCTGACCTATATTAATTATTTACTGCCATACTGAGTTACTAGTTCCTATATGAAACAAAGATCACACTGGAAATTTAATATGCAAATTCTTGCTGGAACACAAAGAAATATCTAAATTCCAATTATCCAAGCTACTGTGGGTACAGAAGAGATACGAAATGTGAAAATCATTTATGCTCACACTGGAACCACACAAAACACCGAGGCTGCAGAAAGCTGCAGGTTTCACTTGCCCTTCCCTGACACAGTACCAAGATAAGCCTGCGAGAGCCAGAGGAATCTGAGAACAAGACCTTTTAGCCCAGATAGAGCAGCTGTACCAGCAATTCACTCCTTAAGCATTTCTTTTACTTCTAATTTTCTATTATTTAATTTTCATCCATGCATATATGTCTTGTGATGGTCTGATTTTGTCTGAATATTGCAGTTACGGTTTAGACTATGTTTGCTGTACATGTTACTTCCCCAGTCTACTAAGGCATTCTTTATTCTATCTTCCACCCACATCCCTTAGATTCCCCCTCTTATTCCTAAATTTCCTTCTTCCTTGCCTCCTACTTGTTTTAACTTAACTAACCTTCCACAGCTTTAACAATCTCTAAAAGTGGTGGGCCTCCCCCTCCCAAATACTTTACTTTACTCATCTCGATGATTTTTTTTTCTTTCCAAAGTAGATCTAATGCTTGTCCCTAACTGTCAGGATTCAGACATTATGCTGACCCCTGTCACCTGCCAGGATTAACCCAGGCAGTATCCTAGCCAGCTCAGGGTCCTATGACTTCTACCTCACTACACGGGTGCAAAGCTCCCTTATGAGACAAGCTTCCTCCATTTCTGCTCTTTCCCCCTGCTCTTCGAAGAGACAGGCTGCTCCTTGCCTCTTCTTCCTCTTTCCCTCTGTATTTTTCTTTCTCCCTTCCCTCTCCCATTCCCTTTATCTCAAAAAAATTCCCACATGAACTCTGCCTGCACGCCGTGTCTGTCCTTCACCCACCATGGGCTCTAAACAGCTGTGTGGCGCCTTAGCACACCAAGGTCCACCTCGCACTGTTTTACAACATTTGGTGTCATGAAACTTGGCGGGATCTCCTGGCAGTTCCTCCTGCCTGCTGACAGTGTGAGGACTGCCAGACCCTTTAACTTTCAATTGGGTCACCTTTCCAACTAAGGATGTCTGGAACCCAAAACCAGCAGAATCATCAGTAACATACCTCCCTCCCCCCCACCACCATGTTTCCCATGATTGGGGATTTGTGTCTCGTCCACGGTTTCTTGCCTTCTGGGCTCCAGCTGAAAGCCCCAGAACTGGGCAACCACTTGTCTCTTGGGCTTAGAACCCTCTGGGCCCTTGTACCCACATGACATCGTCGTTGCATTGCAGCTTGTATTCAGGCACTGGCTACGCCCCTGGACCTCGAAGGTCCACGCTGAACCTCTGGGATGCTGGAGTTCAGCCTCTAGACTTTATCTCTACTTCACTCATGGTAACTGCCTACCCCAAGAGATATCAATCCAAACAGTGCTTCCGTATCCCAGCACTTCACAGGACTTTTCCGCCAGTGATCCAATAGTTGTAAATGTGTACCCTACTGCCCCAAGTTCTTTCTGTTTTTCTCCTTGTTTCCTTTCCTTGTCTGCTTCTTGTTCCCGGAATGTGATCTAGCCACACTAAAACTCTCTCTACTGCCTGCCATCATAGCAGCCTCTAGTCACCACCCACCGTGGCTAAGCCTGTCTGGGGCAGGATCTTCCCTCTGCGCCCCTGATCCTATCTCTGCCACCACTGCTAGGCCACCCAGACCAGGGTGGCAGATCCCTTTTTCCTGTTTAGTTGGGGGCTTCACCCCAGCTCCTGGTATCCAATTTGGAAAGTTCCTTTTCCAAGCCCCCTCCCCTGGGAGTTGCCTCAGTCCAAACTCTACCTCTGAGAAAGCCCACCAAATGGTGACCCCTCCCCAGAAAGGCTCAAGACCACTCCCATAGGCTACTGAAACTGCCCCCCCAAGATGCAACATGTGAACATTCCGGTTCACTTTTCCCTCTCTGTGTTTTCTGGCACCCATTAAACCTGAGCCTTTTCTAATTCGGTTTGATTTGGTCTGAGTTGGATTATTGGGCCGGAAAACATAACACTGCCCCAGTTGGGCTGCTCCTTTGTCTCTGTTCCCATCCTTTCTGCCTGGCTGCAGGCTGGCAGCACATGCTCAGGGTATATGAGTGAATGCTGTGACCATACGTGCGTGATTCTCAATGTCTGCGTCCTTGATGTGTGTCTTACTAATGGCATATGGTCTAAAACCTGTAAGGTGCCTTGCAACACGTGAGGAGGAGCCATCTTGGCTAAGGACAGGTTATAAGACCTAACCACCGCTATGGTAAGGGCAAGACAGACAGGTCAAGTGACCTAAGCACCATCTTTACCAAGGGTGACCACGCGACCAGTAGTCCCCCCCCCCCACTCCTCTGGGTGGTGACTGGAACAGGGAGGAACCAGAACTGCAGGCTTGTGTAGCTCCGCCCCTAACCAAGCAGGGCCTGGAGCTACATGTGGCATGTTTGCATGATGGTATGCCTTGACAGGGCTCTCTCTGCCTGCTACAAACTGTGACTCAGAGATGAAAAAGCCAGCTTCCTCTCGCTCACTTTTCATTTGTGAATGTAAGCTAGCTTTAACTCTGTATGCGTGTATGCATCTGTGAATGCAACTAAAATGCAACTGTGTGTATACGCAGGAGTACTTACTGTTAAAGAAAATGTTTTAAGTTAAACAAGCTGGGAGACTCTGAATGAAACATTACTCCACAACCTGTCAGGTTGGATCCAGCTCTCCAGGCAGATCCTACACTGTAGTCATAACTCTCATGTACCCAACAGACAATCCTCAAATGTTCTGAGATCTAGGGAATATGGCATTTAAATGTTTAATTACTCTTATTTGTAACAGAGAGATAGGTTAGCTCCTGGCATCAACCCCATTTCCTCCAAAGAACAGAACTTCCACCCGGAGCTTACTTCAGAAGTGGCTGTGCTAACACTGAACAAAAGCTGGCCTTTCACCTCAACTGCTGCACAGGCCTCTTCAGACCATGGACGATGGGACAGAAATCAAATGCCTCATTGCTCAGGGCAAGGAAGGCTAGGCTACCCACTCCTAATCAGCAGGGTCTTCTGAAGCCTGCCAGGCCCCATGCTCCAGCTATAAGACAGATGTTGCCCTGAAGCCTCTGACCTCGATAACAATGGTAGACCCCAGGATGGCTGTCTAAGTAGCCAATCAAGTCAGTCTCTGTGGGGCTGGAGAGATGGCTCAGTGGTTAAGAGCATTGCCTGCTCTTCCAAAGGTCCTGAATTCAATTCCCGGCAACCACATGGTGGCTCACAACCATCTGTAAAGAGGTCTGGTGCCCTCTTCTGGCCTGCAGGCATACAGACAGACAGAATATTGTATACACAAAAAATAAATAAAATAAATTTTTTTTAAAAAAAAAAGTAAGTCTCTGTCAATAACTCAGGTAAAATTTATTCTTCTCAAGAATCGTGATGCACCTTTTCGGTTTTCGGCTCGGAGGAGGCAATGGTGCAACTTTCTTCAGTCGTCCAGAATCCGGGTTCATCCGACACCAGCTGCCTCCACCATGCCGCCCAAGTTCGACCCCAACGAGATCAAAGTCGTGTACCTGAGGTGCACCGGAGGTGAGGTCGGTGCCACATCCACATTGGCCCCCAAGATCGGCCCCCTGGGTCTGTCTCCGAAAAAAGTTGGTGATGATATTGCCAAGGTAACCAGTGACTGGAAAGGCCTGAGGATTACAGTGAAACTGACCGTCCAGAACAGACAGGCCCAGATTGAGGTGGTGCCCTCTGCCTCTGCCCTGATCATCAAAGCCCTCAAGGAGCCACCAAGAGACAGGAAGAAGCAGAAGAACATTAAACACAGCGGAAATATCACTTTCGACGAGATTGTCAACATTGCCGGGCAGATGCAACACAGGTCTTTAGCCAGAGAACTTTCTGGAACTATTAAAGATCCTGGGTACTGTACAGTCTGTGGGCTGCAATGTGGATGGGCGCCACCCTCATGACATCATTGATGACATCAACAGTGGTGCTGTGGAATGTCCAGCTAGCTAAGAAGCAACAAGAGAAAATATTTCAATAAAAGACCATCTGAAAAAAAAAAAGAATCCTGATGCAGCTTGATGGCTGATAGGTTCGCCAGTTTTAAAGGATTTCTCCTGAGTGTTAAGGTGATGTCATAACGATGGGGAAGGAACAGAGTTAAGGTTTATTTATGTAAAGCCCTGAAAGCTTAGGATGTGAGGATCTGTGAGTGGTTCAGGGGATAAGAAAGTGTCTGAGGTGTGCAAACGCAGTCATCAGATCTCTCTCATTCTGAACCACTGTTCACAGTCTTAACATTTGTCAATAAAGTTCTAATAAGCTATCAATCCAGCTCTGAGTACTACCACTAGCATCATAGCTACAGGCTTAGGATTTTAAATTCCCTTCGGTGGTTTCTTAAGTATAGACCTCAGAGATACTTTTCTGTGTGCAAAATCCATTTGTCACCGTCATTTCTGACATTATAAATTCCAGGACAGATTATAGATAGATTATAAATGCTAACATGTCTAAAACTTATGCTTTCACAAACTCAAAAAAACTTCTTGTAAGTTCCAGGGAGCTGACTTGGAGGAGTCACCTCAACATGTCAGATGTCCCCCTCCCTCAATTACCAGCCATAAGAGCCTAAGCTTCCCACCTTTCCCTGGCCTGACACCCTCTCCCTCAATCACCAGGACCTAAAGAAAAAAATATTTGTTTCTTAAACTTAACCTTATCTTCTGCTGTGCCAGCACCTCGCCATGTCCAAGAGATACTGGACAGTTCCACAGAGCCTGGACAGCCATGAAACCAGCAACCCCAGTACATGGCCAGCACCCCAGCTTTTTTGGGTCCAAGATTTCAACACCCACAAGTCAGCAGGAAGCAGTCTTGAGAACTCAGCACCCCATCCCCTTTCATATCTCCACCTTTTATAGAAAAAAAAAAGTGGGAATGTTAGGCATTATGCTGGCCCTTGTCACCTGGCAGGATAAACCCAGGCAGTACCCTATCCATCCAAGGGTCCTATGGCTACTCTGCCCAGCAAAATTATCTTCATTATCAGAAATGAAGAGAAAATACTTTCCATGTTAAAAAATAGACTAAAGGAAACTTAGAGAGCTCTACAGAAAACAGTTTGTGGTAATTTGAGTAAGAGAAGCCCCATAGGCATATCTGAACGTTTAGTCATCAGGAGTGGCACTACCTGAGAAGGGTTAGGAGGGGTGGCCTTGTTGGAATGGATGTGGTCTTATTGGAGGAAGTGTATCACTGAGGTAGGTTTCAAAAGTCCAAGCCTGGGGCTGGAGAGATGGCTCAGTGGTTAAGAGCTTTGCCTGCTCTTCCAAAGGTCCTGAGTTCAATTCCCAGCAACCACATGGTGGCTCACAACCATCTGTGGTGAGGTCTGGTGCCCTCCTCTGGCCTGCAGACATACACACGGACAGAATATTGTATGCATAATAAATAAATATTAAAAAAAAAAGTCCAAGCCTGACCCACACCACCTAAGTATCATTTTTTCTTCCTGCTAAATGCAGATCCAGATGCAGAACTCTCCAGTACTTCTCCAGCACCATGTCTGTCTGTGGACTGCCATGCTCCCTGCCATGATGATAACAGACTACACCTCTGAAACTCTAAGCAAGCTCCAATTAAATGCTTCCTTTTATAAGAGATGCCATGGTCATGGTATATCTTCACAGCAACAGAACAGTGACCAAGACACAGTTGAAAGTATCCATGGCAAATCTATCCATATGCCACAGAAAAGAACAAACCACACTAGAATAATCATGCAGCGCAGATGTCCAGCAACTGAAATTGTCATACCTAGACACAATGGAAAATAGGATGAACCTGGAAATCATTATACTAAATGGGTAACCCAGGCCCAGAAAAACCCTTGTTCTGTCTCTGGATCCTAGTTTCAAGTTTTTCATGTTTTACGTTTAATTTGGAGTGTCTGCAGAGGGCAGAAGAGCAGAAAGGTCCATGAATGGAGAAAGGACACAAGGACCTAGGGGCTGGGAAAGTGCAGCATACAGCATAAAAGCAGAAGGGGAGGGGACTCTGTGGGTTAATGGCTCAGGTGCAGGCAAGGAGATGAGAGAAAGGCAGGATGGTAGATAGGACAGATCAAAGCTAAGTCTATATAAAAAAAGTTATGAAAACCCACTGTTTTGTGAGCTAATAACAATTTTTAAGAAAAGGGAGGAGCTACTGATAGATGGCGCAGTAGGCATGTGTTTGCCATGACCTGAGATTGAGTCTCAGAAGCACACTTTAGGCAGGGCAGGACCAATTCCACAAAATTGCCTTCTGACCCTCACATACACAAGCAGGTGCACACACTCACACACAAGCATACACTGGCAGGTGCACACATAAATAATAAATGAAAAAAGTTTAACAATGACCAAAGGAGTGAGGCCAAGGTCCCCTGCATGGATGGCAGTGCTTCACAAAGAAGACTCCAGTTATGAGACGAAAATCTCAGCACGAGGGAGGTCCCAGGGACCTCAGGAACAGCACAGCTGCTGCCTTTAGCTGCCCATCACAGACAGATGATAAGACCTGTTGCTAAAGACAGGGTACACTTTGGTTGCAGGACAGAGAAATCAAGATGGAGATTTACCTTTCTCTGTGGTTTATACATAGATAGAGCAAAGTTACATATTTTCTAACCCCTGAGTGTAAGCCCTTGCTGCTCATCTTGTTTCTGTGTTTGTTTGTTTTTCAAGACAGGGTTTCTCTGTGTCCCTAGCTGTCCTAGAACTGTAGACCAGGCTGGTGGCCATGAACTCAGAGAAAGCCACTGCCTCTGCCTCCCGAGTGCTAATTAAAGGTGTACGCTACACTGCTAGGCCCTTAGTGCTGTTCTTAATCTAGTAAACTTCATTCAATACAATAATAAACATTTTTAGAATATTTTCTCAGTGTTTATTTTTATGATTTGTATACAAATGGAAGCTATTTTCACTTTTATTAATTTATATACTTTTTCTGCATATCCATACATACACAATACATTAAACATTAATTTCTTTTATACCAATTTTTCAGTTTGTTAAAAAAAAAGGCACCTGAAACCAAAGGACTGTCAAAGAAATAATTATGAAAGTCATAGCACACAAATGCTTCACAAAATTAACCTGTACCAGAAATGAAAGAATAAATGTGCAAAAGTTATTTAAAATCAACGTAACACTACAGTGTATTTATTATCCAAAAACACAATTTCAGGAAATGCAAACCAACATTAATTGCATTGTTACACATAATAATTAACACCCTGCTGGTCAACTTTGAGTATTTCAGTGCCCTGTGAAAAAGGGGCAATTTAAAAGTTCTAGGGGAGATCTTTTATAAAGCTGTATCTAAGTTAACATTTAAAGGTGTTTAAAATTTGGAAACTAAAATCAAAAGTTGTTTTTGTTAAGGACTTTCTTTGAAAAGCTGACATTAATAAGGCCTAATTCAGAAGGCCACACTACCTTAAAGGACCACTAGATGGCAACCTTGATTCACAAGTTTCACAAGTGTATTTGGAAATGGTGCTGTTGGAAACCAGGGCCTCAAACTTACTAAATAAAGCAGGCTTATGACTGCTTTATGTTACGTTGTTGCTGATAGGAAACTAAAGAAAATAAAATAGACTTATAGAATTTTTGAGGGCTCCTTGTTATAAAAATCATTCAAGTTTAGAAGAAATTCATTTAGTAGACATTAAAAGACACATCTGATATAACAAAAACTAGTATACCAAAAGATACGTTTGCCTGATTTGTTTCTATATTTATCCTTTGGAAATACAGGAATTTATAACTAATTGTGTGTGTGTGTGTGTGGACGGCATGTGTAGAAGGACAAGTGGAGGTCTGAGGTGACAAGGGTGTCCTCTCCGCTCACTCCCACTTTACAGAGGATATGTCACTGACCCTGAGCTCAGCTCTCAGCTACCCTGGCTGGTCCTATGGTGCCAGCATGTCCGCCTGCTGAATGCTACAGGCAGAGTCACACCTGCACTACTTTGACTTTGACGTGTAAACGTTTAGGGATCCAGCCTCTGGTCCTCATACTTGTACACTAGGGCTTTACTAGTGGAGACAGCCCCTAAGTCTAATGGTTTCTTCATTAATAGCAGTTAAAAAGAATGCTTTCAATATTGCTTCAGTAATGATTCCTCTCTGAAACCCAACCAAAAATGACAATCTGAAGACAGCAACTATAAAAGGGTAGGTTACAATACACCATAAAACTGCTTTCTTATTCCAATATTAAAATATTTCCCAGACCTAAACAAACGCATGAAAAAAAAACATGAAAACCCGTGTTTATTTGAAATAATTGTAACAGCTGAGCAAATAATAATTTGAAAATGATTCCTTTAAAATGTCATAATTGGTATATTACAAAAAGTAGCCAGTGAAGAAACCTAACAATGTTCTTCATTTAGTAAATGTTCATAAAATTCAAGATGTAAAATGAAGGTGTAGGCATTTTTCTTTCATTAAGGTTATAATTTATGACCTAATTTAATATTTTTATACTTTTAGAAGTGGAGTACAGCTATTTTTAATAAGCCATGTTTTAATATATGAAATATTGGCCATCTCTGTCCTTTCTTGCACAAGTGTGGGATAGCTATAAAACAGCACAAGTCAAAGGTTCAGCTGGCGTTACTACTCTGTACTGTAAAGTGACTTCTGCTGACAGCATCCGGGACTGCAGAGTCCCTGCCTCCAGCTTACAAGAAGCAAGACCTCCTGGAGTAAGCACTAGGAGATCACACACTCGGTTCAGATCACAGAAGTGACCCAGTTAGCACAACTTGGAGGGCGTTTTGTGTAAGCACCTGCATTTTTAGTCAACTGAACTAATGCACCCGCCCTTTAACACAAGCAGGACCTCAGTCATTTTCATCATGTTGTGCCTCGATTTCTCTCCTGCAAAACGCAGAAACAATACTAGAGGTACTGATCCATCAGGCTGCTCTAACAGAAACGAAACATAAAATGCCCTGCACAAAACCAGCAGGAAGCAGATGCTAAGCAAATACTAGTTCTCTCAAAAGTCCAACATCATCGTTTATTTCAGAAAAAATTTTCAAAATTTGACACCTACGAATTGTTTATTTCTAATGAGAAAAGTTTGCCAAGTATAGATACATTTGATGCTACTCACAAACCATCCACAGAGAACTCAAGAAGTGTTAGCTAGACAAAAATAATTACATTAGTTATTTGTATAACTCATTTAATGTTTTTATTATTACTTTACAGTATGTGGATGGCTGCTTTGCCTCCACATGTCTGTGCATTACATGGTGCAGTGTCCGCAAATGCCAGAAAAAGGTGTCAGATCCCATAGAACTGGCAGGACATTTGAGCTGCCACACAGGTGCTGGAAATCCAATCTCTTGTTTTCTGGAAGAGCATCACTTTTAGCCAATGCACTCCAGGCCCTATTTCAATGTTGTCATATATAGAGAGTGTGTGGGCAGGTGTCTTTTTCTTTGGTTGAGCTTTTGCTTTCTTAGTGTCTTGTCCTCATAATCTGACCTCCAACTCACTATGGACTTCAGGTTGGCCTCAAATGCAAAGCTCTTCTGTTTTAGCCATTCAAGCAAAAAAAAAAAAAAAAAAAAAAAAAAAAAAAAAAANAAAATAACTTATTCCATTAAAAATGGCTATTTCTGCCCTAATTTCCTACATAAAGCACATAATAATTCTGTTCCGTCTGCCATTTATGGCAACAATTATGACAAGATATAGATAGCAAGCAATGAATAAAATTCTACAGCAAGGAAAAATGAGACACTGCACAGTCTATATTCACAGTTTATTTAGATTCACAGTGTTCACTGAACACTTCAGAACTGAAAATCTACAACTTCAATTATTATGGGCAACTATAAATGCATACTTATGTTTACCACAGACCTCAAATATCCACCTAATAGCAAAGCAATTGTCTGTAAAATAAAACTCATGTAAAAGGCACAATATTAAATTCTAAAAGGAGAGTCACTTAAATATGCTAGTAAGTTAAAAAATAATTTGTAGCAAGAGTGTAAACTCTCCCACATGTATAAATATTTTTAATTTCTTTAAAAATATACAGTCTTATTTAAATACAAAATGTTCAGTGTTGACTAAATTTCTAAAGTCAAAATGCTGCAAATAAAAAGTCAAAATGCCGCAAATAAATTTAATGTTCCATTTCTTTTAACCTTAAAAATATTTGACAATCTCTTTCTTTTTGTTAAAAAAAAAAAGCCTAAACAGAGGCCCATAAAAATAATAAATGTCCCTGGTCTAGTCTCTGGAACAGGTGAATATTAATTCAAAAGACTTCACTGATGATGAAATAGCGGGGCATGGGGGCATACGCCTTTAATTCCACCATTACAGATGGATCTGGAGGCTAGCTTGACTCACAATGAAACCCTAGCTCAAAAAGAGAGGAGGAGAGGGAGGAAGAGGAGGAGAAAGAGAAAAATCCTAAACTGAGGAATGAAAACACCCAATCATCCTAGACTGTCCAGGTGTTCCCTAAATCCAGGTGAGAGGCAGGGTGCTGAGGGGGCTGAGAAGAGAAAGAGACACGGAGCTGTGGAACACACAGCTTGACAGCAAGCACCCGGACCTGGGAGGGGTGCACTCACCACTCAGCTCCCCAGGATTCTCTGACAGATGAGCCACTCTGAAGACCCTTCATTTTAGACAACGGGCCTCCAGAACCGTTAGAAACTACTGTTGCAATGGATTATCACAAAGCAGATTTAATACGCCCATTATAAATTTAACTGTGGGGAAAGTACTGATTCAATTAAATTTTAAGAATTGAGGTCATCCCTTAGGATCTATTAAGGCTATTTTCTATTCAGTGTAAAATGCCTTATTGCTTTAAGTGTTCAATGAACTTGACTGATTGGTGTAAGCCTATAAATAAGACACACAAGATACTGAAGTACAATAAAAGTGACAGTACCTCTTTTTACAATGCAGAAATGGAAGGTGATTAGCCTTCCAAAAGTCTGGAGAAATCACACATAAGAAAGATCTAGAAAGGACATCCTCGTATTATTCACTCATACTTCTGACTGACATAAAAGTGAAAAACAGACTTAAGCAACTCAGCTATGTACACGCATGCTTACACACACACACACACACACACACACACACACACACACACACACCCCAAAAACAAAAACTGAAGCAACTATACAAGATATGAGTATTCAGTTCGTATCCAAAGTCAAAATAGGTACTGCTTTAAAATGCTATTCCTGGAAGCAATGAGCAACACCAGCACCAGGTGTGACGTACTTCCACGGGAACTGTTGGTCAGAGAGACCCACCAGCCCCCCAAGCTCTTGATCCATCAGGACTAGATGATAAGATCCCACTGCTGAGGACAGCAGACAATCAAGCTGGAATGAGCTGGAACAGTCCTCCCTGCTGGCTGGCTCACACAGTGCCTGAAGGTGCTATGCAGGACACTGGGGAAGAAAAGGCACCATCAGACCCACTCATCCATAAATCCTAAGAACAAGGGCAACAGTCTATACAATGTGCAACATTTGCACTTGTCTTTTGGAGGTAACCAAAAGCAAAATTTGAAGCAAGTTCCACAGGAAGGAATCCAGTTAAGACCACTTAGCTGGTAAAGTAATAGTCCCTTCAGGAGACTTACTACTTAATTGTTAATTAAACTGACTTCACGTCTACTGTGGTTTGAATGAGGGTGGATCAAGGAGAAGGATTAGCAGGTGTGACCTTGATGGAGAAGGTGTGGCCTTGTTAAAGGAACTAAGTGGTGCCCCCCCCCCCCCCGCTGAGGTTTTAAAAGCTCAACTCACAGGTTCAATGCAATGCCCAGCAAAATTCTTCAAAGACTTCGAAAGAACAGTACTCAACTTCATATGGAAAAGCAGAAAACCCAGGATAGCCAAAACAATCCTGTACAATAAAAGAACTTCTGGAGGCATCACAATCCCTTACTTCAAACTCTACTACAAAACTACAGTACTGAAAACAGCCTGGTATTGGCATAAGAGAGACAGGGGGACCAATGGAACTGAATAGAAGACCCGGATATCAATCCACACATCTTCAAAGACCTGATTTTTTACTAGAAAGCAAAAAATATCAAATGGGGGAAAAAAGCATATTTAACAAGTGGTGCTGGCATAACTGGATATCAACATGTAGAAGAATGAAAACAGACCCATATCTATCACCATGCACAAAACTCAAGTCCAAATGGATCAAAGACCTCAACATAAAGCCGGCCACACTGAACCTTATAGAAGAGAAAGTGGGAAGTACACTTGAACACTTTGGCACAGGAGACCACTTCCTATATAATCCCAGCAGCACAGACACTAAGAGAAACAATTAATAAATGGGACCTCCTGAAACTGAAAAAAGCTTCTGTAAAGCAAAGGACACAGTCAACAAGACAAAACAACATCATATAGAATGGGAAAAGATCTTCACTAACCCCACATCAGACAGAGGTCTGATCTCCAAAATATACAAAGAACTCAAGAAATTGGACACCAAAAGAA
>NW_026067988.1:5146264-5177356 GCF_014885135.2 Alexandromys fortis
TAAATGCCCCTTGACTGAAAAATGGATAAGGAAAATGTGGTACATTTACACAATGGAGTACTACACAGCAGAAAAAAATAATGACATCTTGAATTTTGCAGGAAAATAGATGGAGCTAGAAAACATCATCTTGAGTGAGGTAACCCAGACCCAGAAAGACAATTATCACATGTACTCACTCATAGGTGGTTTTTAAACATAAAGCAAAGAAAACCAGCCTACAAACCACAATCCCAGAGAACTTAGACAGCAAATGAGGATGCTAAGAGAGACTTACATAGATCCAATCTACATGAGAAGTAGAAAGTAGAAAAAGACAAGATCTCCTGAGTAAATTGGGAATATGGGAACTGTGGGGAAGGGTTGAAGGGGGAAGGGAGAGGCAGGGAGGGGAGCAGAGAAAAATGTAGAGCTAAGTAAAAATCAATTAAAAAATCTAAAAGGTAAATTGGCAAAAAGATCAAGAAAATGGAGAATAAAGATAAAAAGAATACTAAGCAAAAATGGTATTTTTAAAACACATTTATAGTCATATTAAGATCATCTTTAGCAATTAAAATCTTGTTTCATGAAAATAAATAAATAAAAGCCCAAGTCAGGCCTAATTATCTCTCTCCCTGTTACCTGCAAATAAAGACATCTGAGCTACTTCTCCCGCACTATGTCTGCCTGGGTACTGCCATGTTCCCCTCCATAATAATGGACTAAGCATCTCAAACTCTAATTCAGTCCAATCAAATGCTTTCATTTATGAGTTGTCTTGGTCATGGGGTCTCTTCATAGTACTAGAAAAGGGACTAAGACAGTCTCTAATAAATATCTATGTTTATACCCACAAACAAATGCTACATTTGGCTTTAATCAGAAAAGCCTCTCTTTAAAGAAGTCATTAATGAATGCAGAGACTCACAGTTGCTAAAGGTGCAAAGCATAAGTAAAAGTTGACTGTTCTGCCCTTAATAAGACATTCATACCTCACACACTGAGGCTCAAAGGAACATCAAAGAAGAAGAGAGTGTGTCCAAAGAATGTAAATACAAAAGAAAGAGGGAAGAGAAGCAAAACACCATTATCTAGACTCTGCAGTGATAAACTCACAACAACTGTGATTGCCTGCACTGGGCCTGCACAAGCTATCAACAGTTACTCTTGAATGAGGGAGGGATTCATGGGGCCCTACCACTCCCTCATGTTAAATTTGTGGCTTCTGACAGGTTTGGGAAAATGAGAGTCAATGTCTTCATCTGCATGCTCACTGGTAAACCACTAGGTTCCAACAGGCACTTCCTAAACATATGGTCAGACAGAAGACTGCAGCTAAGCAAAGTGTGTCACAAAACAAAACTAAAGACATGAACATGAACTAAAGAACAGAAATTGCAAGGAATAATGGGGACTGGCAGGATAATAAGAGAGGGGATTAAGACTAGTCTGGAGTTATTATATACATCCTAGAACTATTAATTAACAAATTTAATTAATAAAAAATTTAATAAGGGACTAGAGGAAACAGATCTCATTAGGAAAGGAAAATAGAACAGAGTTACAAAAGGAGGGGGCTAGAATGGGAAGATCAAGTGGGGGTGGGGAAGAAAGAGGGGACAAGAGAGGAAATACAGTAAGAGACACCTAAAATTAAGGGACATTTGGGAGTAGTATGGTAATCTAATACAGTAGAAGCTTCCTAAAATATATATTTATATGAAGACAATCTAAATGAAACAATCAAATAATGAGGGAGACAGAGTCCCAACTATTATCTCAACATTTTATCTTGTCCCCAAATGAAGCTTCCAATCCCAGATTGGGTTATATCAAATTGAGTTGTTAGTCAAAGGGGTCCCACAGGAATCCCCTAACAATCCAGGCTCTGCCAAGACTATAAGTTGCTCTCTGCCACTGAAGATAATACCTACGGAACTCACTGAACATGGAAATGTCAAGCTGGTACCCACATAAGGCCTTCATCCCAACGTTCCAACATTTCTGGGTACAGAAAAGCACTCTCCACATTATCAAGAGAAATGTAAACACCAAGTCAGCCACAAAATTTGTCTACAATGGTATACAACTTGCAACATATACTATTGCAAGTGTGGCACAAAGTTTGTGGAAATAACCAACCTGTATCTGATTTTACTGAAGGCCCAGTCCATGAGAGGGAACCCATTCCCAGCGCTGCTTGGGTAACCAAGAACCTGACACTAAAAAGCCCAGGGACCAAGAGAAAAAACAGGAATAAAATACTACTGGTCTAAAACTGAAAAGGGAAAAAGGTAGATAGAATTACTCCTAATGATAGTCTACTGTACTCATAGCTCTGTATCTTATTCAGCCATCATCACAGGAGCTTCTTTCGGGAATAAATGGGCACAAATACAGAAACTCACAGCCATATATAACAGAGGGTGCAATACCTTGGAACACTCAGCCCTAAACGGGGATGTCTACATCAATTCCTCTCCCTGGGGGAATCAGGGAACCCTGAGGAAAGAGTTTAAGAGCCAAAGGGAATGGAAGGCACAAGAAAACAAAGCCCTCTAAATCAATATAAGCAAAGTTCATAGGAACTCGGAGACTGAAGCAGAGTCTCTGCTTGCACAGGTATGTAGCAGATCCTCTGAATACATATTATGGCTTCGAGTTTAGGGTTTTTATGGGATTCCTGAGTATGCCAATGAGTAGTTCTCTGATTCTTGTACTATCTTTTGGGCTCTTTTCTTCCTGTTAGGTTGTCTTGTCCAGCTATAATATAATAGGTTTTTTTTATATTTTATTTTACTGTATTATTTTTCAAATGAATGAAAACCTAGTCAGTAGGGTAAAGGTTAGCATTTATACACAAGCAGGAGAACCTCAGAGTTCAAGGCCAACCAGAGCATCCAGTTCCAGGATGGCCACAGAAAAACCTTGTCTTAAAACAACTATTGTTTTTACTACATTGTTCTCTTTATCAATAGAGACTCAGGAGTCAGATGCTGGGGTAAAAACCTGCTAGATGAGAGAAACAGAGAAGCAACTAGCTGACCTTCATTTTTGGCCAAAGACACAGCAAGAGAGTATCTCTTCACCAAACCAAAAAGACCACAAATCTCTAAGTCTCTCCCTACTCTTTCCAGTGCAACTCCCTATTCATATTCCTGACTCCTTCATCCTCTCTCTGGCTAATTCCTGTCAAACAGTCGCTGGCTCGGCCCCTGATGAAGGTTGGTTTTATTAATACAGTTTCACAACGCCATCATATATTCCACAACAAACAACAAAAAAGACCCATTCAAAAATTGGGGAACCTGAACAGAGTTTTCAAATAAAGGAGGGAATGAAGAAGTTAAGAAATATCTCAAAAATGTTCAGCATCCCTAGCAATTAGGTTAACATAAACCAAAGCAACTTTGAAATTTCATCTTACCATAACCAGAATGGCAAAGACCAACAAAACAACTAACAACAAATGCTAGAAGAGATACGGGGAAAGAGAGCCCTCATTCGCCAATGGTGGGATTGTAAACTGGGCAGCTACTATGAAACCAGAGTGGAGAATTCTCAAATGAGTAAAAATAAATCTACCATATGCTCCCGCTATGCCACCCCTTCATATATGCCCAAGGGACTCGCCATTCTACTCCATGGATATTTTCTCAGCCATGATCATTAGCACTCTATTCATAACACACAGGAAATGGAAACAACCTACACATCCTCAAACTGATAAGTGGAAATAAAAATGTGGTACATATACACTATTGATGGAGGAAGGTCATTGGTTAAAAAATAAAGAAACTGCTTGGCCCTGATAGGTTAGAACATAGGTGGGTAGAGTAAACAGAACAGAATGCTGGGAGGAAGAGGAAGTGAGCTCAGATGCCAGGCCGCTGCTCTCTGAGGCAGATGCAATGAAGCTCCGACCCAGGATGGACATAGGCTAGAATCTTCCCAGTAAGCGCACCTCGGTGCTACACACATTAATATGTGTAATATATGTGGGCCAGGCAGTGTTTAAATGAATACAGTTTGTGTGTTGTTATTTCGGGGCATAAGCTAGCTGGCGGCCAGGAGCCAGGCGGCAGGAAAGCGGCCCACAGCTCCTTCTACACACTATGGAATAATGTTCAGCTGTAAAGAAAAACAAAACCAAGAAACATGCCGGCAAATGGATAAATCTAAAAGATCATATTGAATGAGGTAACCCACACCCAGAAAAAAAAGACATCACACGTTCTCCCTAATTGGAGGCACAGGGCTCCAAATCTGCAGATGGGAGCATATATCCTAGAGTAACCGTAGAAGTCAGGAAAGTAAGAAAGGATCATTGTCAGGATGGAAAACAGGGCAGTACAGACGGGAACAGCAGAGTGCAAGTGTTCTGACTGGGAAATGGGAAAAGGGGGTGAGCTCTAACTGGGGAGGGGGACAAATGCAGAAGGGAGGAGGAGACAAAGTAACAGTAAGAATTCCTGAAAACATCATTAAGAATACTATTATCTATAATAAGTAATAATAATAATATACATAAGTATGTATAAATACAGAGATGGTTTAAAAGAAATTTCCTCATCTTGATAATGATACTTCCAAGAACCAAAAACCAACCTAACAAAGAACTGAATAATCAGGCATGAGAAACCCTCCCTCTTTTGAGTTGTTGGTCAAAGTTCTCCAAGAGACTCCAAAACAATTTCAGACTTTTGACACCTAAAGGTGGAAGATTAAGTCGCTATTGCTGAAGACACCATGCACTTCAGAAACAGGGCCCAGAGGCCCCAGATGATGAACTGACCTGAATGTTCCCTCCCTGAAGACTAGCTTTCATGATACCAGAAGGCGCCATGCAAGATTCCAAAGGAGGGAGGCAACCAATAGTCCTACCCAGTTATCTCACCTATGAATGAAAGATCTGACGAGTGTGACATGAAATCCTAAGTGTGTAATAGTGGCACCCATACACTGGCAGTAACCAGCAGCTCTGCAGTTGGACTTAATCAGTGAGCGGGAAACCATGTCTGGGACTAGAAACTAAGACAACTTCCCAGTGCTAGTGAAATCGTGAATCTTGTAGAGGAATCTACAGACACCACTTTACTAAGCCAACATAATCCCTAACTACATCCTAAATATTTGTCCTTATACCCAAAGATAAGTGCAGTCTCCACCCCTCATCAAGGAAACTTCTCTTTGAGAAAGACAAAGACCATTACCAAAAAAAACTATAACCAATCAAAATGCAATTATGGAGTCTAGTCCCAATGTATACATCTACAAAACAACTCCAGTACCTAAAGATCAGGGAACGCTACAGAAGGACAAAACCAGAGTAACACTATAAAGACTGAGTAGGCTATATTTAGGAAGATATAGGCATATACACAAACATGTGTGTGTGTGTAATAACAAGTAATGAAAAAGGAGAGGTATATGGGAGGTATACTGGAGAAAAGAAAGGCAAGAAAGAAATGATGTAATTCTACTATAATCTCAAAAATAATCTGGGCATGGGGAGTGGTGCCAAACTCCATTAATCACAGCCTTTGGAAGGAAGAGGCAGAAATATCTGAGTTCAAGGCTAGACTGCTCTACCAAACAGGTTCAAGGACAGTAGGGCTTGTCTCAAAAAAAACAAAAATTCATAAACAAACTCCTCTGTTGTATTGGAACTTAATCAAGATCAGCTTTCCACACAGCTCTGTCCCCATCACTGCTCTACCTCAGCACACAGGGCTGAGTGGTGTGCGTTAAGACTGCTCTTTTCATCAAACTTCCTCAAAGAAATGCAACCTGAGCATCTTCACTGCTCCCCTGAGGTAATCAATAAATACTTGATAAGATGAACATATTCTTATAAAATATAAAATATTTTCAATGAAATCATAAATCATGAACTAGCTAGTTTCTTTGAGTCTGCAGTTTTATCTCAAAATAAAAATAAACTTACCTACTTTGATGGACTATAGTTGAGGGGCTCTTCTAAAATAGGGAAAATGTTTATTCCATTCTTTAAAACGTGAAAAGTAAAACTGGGTCACAAAAAAAATAAGAAAAAAATTATAAATGACCTATTCTTTATTCATTTTGTCTCTTTTCCCAGTTGAGGTGAAAATATTAAGGTCTGCCTTGGTACAGACTCCTGAGAGGCATCCCAATATTAAATATTTCTAACATTCTGTATGCTTCATCCATTTATCAATCTACTTGTCTTAGGATGCTTCAGTTCGGGAGTTCAGCAATCACTGTAATACAATGTTATCAAATTTGTAAATTCCTATTTTCAGAGAGGTAGAAGATGGAAGTGAAAGTATACATGATACAAGAAAAAAGGAGAAAACAAAAAAGGCAGAAAATGGAAGAAGAAAAAATACTCAATGCTGTCTTACCTCCCACTGCTCGATGGTCCACACAGAATCTGGAAGAGCTAAGTGCTCACGGAAAGAAGGGGGGGGGGGGGACAAAGGGAGAGGGAAAAGGGAAATATACACAGAGGCTCTGCTCTAGTATAATCCATGACATATCTCAATAGTAAAAGTCCTAGTGCACATTAGGATGAAATTAAGCACGTGGAAAAAAACAGCGCAACTGACAGGCATGATAAATGAGGATACTGCCTCTGTAGCATGATACACTATTTTACAGTAAATAGGATACCACAAAATAGTGATAGTACATATGTAAACCAGTAATATAACTACTTATCATTATCAACTAGTAATGCACTACATTTAATTACATGTGCCACACTCTTGTAACCTAACAACACGGGGGGGGGGGTGTTGATGATGACAGACATGTGTAATGCAAGGCACCATGATGTCTACAAAGGTCATGATATCATAAATCAGCAGGAATTTTTCAGTTCTATTAAATTTTCACAAGACAACCATCATTTATACAGTCTGTCATTGACCAAATTGTGATTGAAATATGATTCTAACAAAACTGCATAGGAGAGTTGAAAGAAATAATCCACAAAGTTCTACACTCACATAACATTTCCAACAAGAGAGGGGAGTTACAGAGAAGAAACAGCCAAGGAAAGAACAGCAGTATCTCTCCGGGCTTTAAAGGAATTATTAGTGGTATTTCAAGAACCCAGTAAAAGCAAGTTCCTAGTACAATAAAGGAAAGACAGATAGGATATCTAGGCATAGCTGGATTTGCAGAATACCAAAGACACACAGAAAATTCTACAAGCAGCAAAAACTACTAAATAGGAAAAAACGTTAGGGATGGCATTCGACATTATTATGAAAGAAAAGGGCTTTCTCTTCCAATTCTACAGTCATCTCAAACATCACAAAGAAGTGAGAACAAAATAACCACGGTTTCATGTGGAGTGGGCTGAGACATTTACATTTTTATCCACTCATCCATCGGAAATTAAATTGCATGAGGAATTTAAATGCTCCAACAAAGAAGTGAAATAGACCAAGAGAGCCAGGCAATGAATTCAACCCAGAAGGCTAATCAGATAACATGCTGACATTCCAAAAGACGCACAGCAGAGCTGCACTACTGCAGGGAGCATCCAGAAGGTAGGGGAAGAGAGAGAGACAGAGACAGAGAGAGACAGAGAGAAGCTCCACATGTTAGATAACTATTCTTCAATCACTTGCTGCACTAACAGTCTGGATTAGAGAATTCTTTGTTGTAGAAGGATCGTATGCACCATAGGATAGCATTTGTGGAAGACTCTATGTACCCACTCAAGAGATACTAATGGTACTCCACATACTGTAACAACTTTGTGTCTCCAGACATTACCAAATATCCCTAGAGGACATGTGCAACAAGAATGGCTAGAACGGCTGCCTTAAACGAACTGAAGGCTGTATGAAACAAGTACTGGAAGGAAAAACAAATGGCTCAGGCAATTAGAGACAATTGCTTACAGGAACTCCAATGGCATTTTTCACCTGATATTCCTCTTCCAGGTAGCTCTAGCTTGTAACAAGCCAAAAAAAAAAAAAAAAACCAACCAATAAGAACAATGGTGGATTGTCAAAAAGAACAGAAGAGGATGCTATCAGGATGGGGATGATGAAGAAGATTATAATTATGACAATTACAATAACTGCAAACATTTGCTGTCCCTTAAGTTCCAGATTTTCATTCTAAGCATTTGATAAGTATTATTCACTTAATTGTCATAATAATTCCATGAAGAAAAATTTACCTTCATTTTATATATAACAATATTCAGACTAATAAACGTGCCCAAAGCTACCCAGTTAGGAAACAGTGGAATGTCAATTAAGAGAAATGGCAGACGGGTAAAGGAGTGGCCAGAGAACAGTTATCTTAAGCTGCCTTGGGCACAACAAAGAGCTCTGTGTATAGACTCAGCATCACACCCCTCTTGTCATATCAGAAGGGGATGGGGCAGAAGGAAATGGAGAAGGGGGCATAAAAAAACTGCAAGGAAATGTTAAGAAAAACGAACAAATCATGTAGTAATACAAAATACATGGCTTATAAAAAACACAAGAAAAAAGTGTGCCCTGAGGTCATTTCTAGCTACATCACCACTTCTTAGAAAAGACAGAAAGACACTTACATAACTGCACTTTTAATAAATAAACAAGTATTTTATAAATTTAACTTTTAACTGAAAATATGTAGCAACAGAATTTAGCACTTTACCAGTTAGAAAGTTTACCTAAACTACTCTCTGCCTTATTAATCAATCATAGGAATATTAAACTATATATATGGTGGCACCTGTCCCTGGGACTACACCTAACATTTTTAAGTTCCTTCAACTGAATATTTGGGTATTAATTTCTAACTATTTGCTACATATTCAAAATGAATGTTAGCTTCTTATTTTTATGATCAAGGCACAAAGTTTATGGAAAAACTATATTCTGCCACTTAAAATAATTTAAACAAATATTTGCAAGTACTAATTAAATAAATCACTATATTCAAGATGAGAACAACTTGAGTTAATGTCAATATAACACATTAAACTATATATACAATGTAATTTATGCTTCATGATAAACAAATAAGATAATTAACACCCATAGAAAGAAATTAGTCTTTCCTAACTATATAATATAAAAGTCTTTCCTAACTATATAATATAAAAAAGTTCAAGCTAGAATCAGGACAGTTAGATGACTATCACAGACTAAAAATTATGAAGAAAAAAACCCCAACTATAAAAACACTGTGCTAAATGACATAGAAATGTAACTACTGCAGAGAACTAAGAAGCACACTACTCTCCAAATGCCTCGCTCACTAAAGCGCAGTAAAGACCATGTGGATCCCCTCTAACAGCTCCATGACACAATGATAAAGAGTTACACCCAAAAAAGCCTTCACTCTAGGGCAATAAGATAGACTCACTATTCAAATAAGAGCAGGCAAAATCAATACTCTACCTTAAGCTTAAAAAAAAAAAAAAACTGAAGAATGAACAAGGTATCCCTCCATAGGGAAAGGGCTCCAAAAAGCCAGTTCATGCACTGGGCATAAACCCTGGGCCCAATCACAGTAGCCTCACAGACTGCCCAAGCCACACAACTGTCACCCACATTCAGAGAGCCTAGTTTGGTCCTATGCAGGTTCCCCAACTATTAGTCCTGTGATGTGGGATTTCCCTCTGTATGCTGGGAATATGTTTTATTGTCATTGGTCAATAAAGAAGCTACATTGGCCTATGGCAGGACAAAATACAGTCAGGCAGAAATCTGAATAGAAGGAGACATCATGTAGCTGCCGAAGGAGAAAGACTCAGTAACCTTACCAACGAATAGGTCACAGAATTGTAATGACACAGATTAATAGAAATGGTTTAATTTAAGATGTAAGAGCTAGCTAGGAATACACCTAAGCTATTGGCCTAACAGTGTCACAATTAATATAGTTTTGTGTGATTATTCGGGTTTGGATGGCCGGGAAACAAACAAACAAAAAGAATATAATCTTTGATTACATTCCAGGGTCAGTGAGTTCCCACTAGCTCAGGTCAGCTGTCTCTGTAGGTTTCTCCATCATGATCTTGATCAGATACAGGGGGAGGGGCTTGGTCCTGCCTTAACTTGATATGCCAGACTTGTAGTCTCCCCATGGGGAGGCCTTATCCTTTTTGAAGAGTAGATGGGGGGAAGACTGGATAGGGGAGAAAGAGAAAGGGAGGGAGGGGGAACTGTGTTTGGTATGTAAAATGAAAACAAAATGAAAAAGGAAATTTTAAGGACAATTAAATATCAACAGAAGATTTAGCAGTTACTAGTTTTTAAAAAGGATATTTTCCCACTTTAAGACAGAAAGTTCTATAAAATCATCCATATTAGGAGGAGAAATAAGGATTCCTACAATGCAGCAAGAGGCCATCATTCCCTACTGAACAAATGACATACGGGACAAAAGTCACAGAATTATAAACACTCGAAGGAGCTAAGACCACAAGGAAGTAAACTAAACTCTGAGCGGCACTGGGTCTTTTAAAGAGAGATGAAACTCCATCTCCTTTCTACTCTTGTCAAAGGAAGGAGTCCACTACAATGTAAGGAAAATGTACACAGATTTAAGACCTTTTATAGTCATGTGTAGTTTAACTTAACAATTCACAATCCCAAGACTCTGTCAACATCAAATTAGAACTGCCTGCCAACTCTCATGGGTGATGTATGACAAAAGCTAGTGTCATATAGGGAGACAGATACCTGCCTAACAGAAAGCCCGGACTTCGGATGCAAATGGGTATAAAAGAACTTGTCTTTCTCCTTTCTTCACACCAGTGCATTTCTAAGTACTCCGAACTTTCAATTACTAAAAACAAAGTTAGAAGAACTAAGAGAAATCCATATAGGCACTTGAGAACTTTTGAGCAGCCAATAGTGGAATGGCTCTTAAGAGACACACAAGAAACCACCCCTAGATACTCCAAGCTTTACCTAAGAAACAGATAACAGGGTTAAAAGAAATATCCAGGTATCCAGGCACACACACGCACGCACACACACACACACACACACACACACACACACACACACGCATGCACGCACGCACACACACACACACACACACACACACACACACAAAACCATAACTCTCAAGCAGCTAAATAGGAAAGCTCAGAGATACATATCACCCATATTTTCAAAGCAGCTGAGCTGTCAACAAAAAGTCAGTCAGTATCTCTGAAATCCACCCATGCTTATCCTCCAGGCCCTATGGACGGGAAAGCATCTGAAACCAATGACTCTAACAACAAAAGAAACTCACCATGATTTGATTCTAGCTGAGACCACAAAAAAAGAAAAAAAAACTCAACAAATAAATACTAAATAAATACAAAGAACTTTATAACAAGACACAACATTTTCAACCCTCTTCGGAAAACAATAAAGAACAAATCTTACAGCACTGAGGGCACAAACGAACATTACAAAGTATTGCAGGATATTGGCTCACACTGTGAATCCCAAGATTATGTTATTTATATAAAATCAACCATAGGTCAAGAGGCAGAGCAAGCAACCAGTTGAAAGGAAGTAACCATACAGAGTGAGGGGAGTTGGGAGGTCAGAGAGAGGCATAGGAGGTAGAAGGGAGGGAGGGGCATCTGGTTGGAGGAATTTTGCTTCAGTGTAGGAGGGTCCTGTCCTGAGACGATGGCTGAGGAAGGTCAGCGGCTTTCTCTGCCTCTCTAAGCTATCAAGTTTTCACCCCAGCATCTGGACCCTGAATCTTCATTGTAAAATACAAAAATTAGACTTAGTTAAAGCAATATTTGCCTGCTGCAAGGCACAAGCAGCTGTGGAAGCACAGTCAGCAGCTGAGGCAGCAGCTCTACTTCAAATATAAAACAACAAAGAGGGGAAAACAACCAAACCCTAACTTCCTATTAGAAAAGAATTCATCCCAGAAGAAAGTAAAATCAAATCAACAAAATACTGGAAACAGTCATCCTACAATCTGAACTAGAGAGCATATTCTTCGGTGTGAAAATGAAGTCGAAGAGAGATCTTAGCTAAAAACCAGGAGCATTTATTATTAGCAGATTTAGCGCAAAAATGCTGAAAGAAATTATTCAGTTTATGAAGCCAGACACAAAGCAAAGAATTAAAAGCATTTAAGAGAGAAAATACAGAGGCAGAAAAATTTTCACTAGGAAATATATAAGCGAAGAATTTTAAACTACCATTACATTATATATTATGCACAAATTAAGACTCTAGAATATTTAAAGCAAAATAAAAATGCTGTAAAGAATTTATATATCTACCAGCTATGAGAAATATATTTAAACAATAGCAGGACAATAGACAGAAATAGGTAATACTATATTGAAAAGTCCTTACATTGACATAAGGTATCATTATTTAAAACAGACTGTGACAACTAAAGACATGGTGCAACAGCTAAAGAAGAAGCACTTAAAAAGACAGCCCAGACAAGACAGGGAAAAAGAAAAAAAAAGCAAGGTAGAAAGTATGGGATGCTAAAGAGAATACACTACACTACAAATATAACACAGGAGTTGTACAGAATAAGACTCCCTCCCCAAAAAGTAGTAGAAGATAAAGCTAACCAAATTAGTAATTATATTAAATGATAAAATCAGCCATACGGATAATTATTCTAAGTCATGAATTAAACATTCTAGGTTTTCAATGACTAAACACAGGAAGTAGGGCAAGAGAATTGAGAAACATTCCTGATACTCAGGCTGTTCAGCGACTGAGGCCTTAAGGTTCCCAGCCTAACTGAGAGAAAAGCATTCAGAGACAGCCCAGGCTTTGAAGCTGGCCAGGGAAAGCACTGGCTCCAAGAATTCCTCAGCAGTAACACTATGAAATGGACACAATATCTGCCTCCTGGGTTGAAACTCTACTCCCCAGTGTGCTGGGATTTGTAAACAGAGTTTTTGGAAGGTACTCAGCTCATGAGGGTGGAGTCCTCCCGATGGGATTGGTGCCATCTGATGCTGGGTGTGTTCTATTCTCCCTGCCCTCTGACACTAAGGAGTCCATTCGCAACCCAGGAAGCAGGTCCTCACCAGGCACCAACTCTACCACACAGTTCTGTATATCCCAGTCTCCGGAAATTTGAGAAACAATCTTCCATTGTTCAAGCTACCTATTCCATGAAATCCCGTTATAAACTCTGACCACCAACAACATATGTATGTGCTTAATCACAATCCTTTGTCACACCTGTGAGAAAGAAAATCTGTCATATAGAACCTTTCATTTTTAAGCTCAGAACTCAACATAACAGGTACTATAAGGGCATCTTCCCACCTTACTGTACTTTGTTCTTCCTTCGCTACCCCACCCTCAGCTGACCCCACTTCTCACCCACTTAGTTCCATGTTCAGCTTTCTTACATGCATTCCACTACCCCCCTCATTTCCTGCATCTCATTTTATATTGCTTAAAACCACTTTTGTTTCTTTGTGTGAACTGTTCTTACATATTTTCTGATTTCTAGTTCAAGCTTTTGTTCATCTGTCCCTTCATTTAAAAGATTCATTTTTTAAAAGATTTTATTTTATTATGTATTCAATGTTCTGCCTGTATGTATGAATGCCTGCTATCCAGAAGAGGATACTAGATCTCATTACAGATGGTTGTGAGCCACCATGTGGTTGCTGGGAATTGAACTCGGGACCTCTGGAAGAGCAAGCAGTGCTCTTAACCTCTGAGCCATCTGCCCAGCCCTTAAAAGATTCTTTATGTATTAGAAATAAGAAAAAAATCATAGACTGAGAAATCACAGCACATGAATCTGTTAAGACTCACATAAAAGCCGGGCAGTGGTGGTACATGCCTTTAATCCCAGCACTCGGGAGGCAGAGGCAGGCGGATCTCTGTGAGTTCGAGGCCAACCAGGTGTACAAGAACTAGTTCCAGGACAGGCTCCAAAGCCACAGAGAAACCCTGTCTCAAAAAAACAAAAGAAAAAAGAAAGAAAAAAAAAAAAAGACTCACATGAAACAGAATCAATTGCCAGTTGTATTCTAACTTTAGTGATGTTTCCAAAGCAGAATGTGAATAAAGCTGTAACTTCATGTTGCTTCAACAATAATTTATTAAATACTGTTCTTCCCTAAAGTATGAGTCTACCTTTTTAGAGGATATTTTGGGAAGCCTTTCCTGGAGTTTGTTTGATGTGAAAGTTGTGGTTCTAAAGCTAAACATCCATAGCATCACGCTCATCTATTCCCCTACCTACCATCATGTTGTCACTACTTCTCACCTTGCATACACCACTGCTTCCCCTGACAATCCTATGTCTCAGCTTGCACTTCTCCCATGCTACTGAAAAAGATGTGTGCTGAGGACATACTTCCTAGCTGAGGCATAATGTCCAGGCCCTTTCCTTTTCATATCTTTATTGTGCTACAATACAATATTTTCATCCTTAAAATGTACTGCCTTGAAATTCCCTATTACTTCATTGAAACATTGTAAACATTTATTATTAATATTATTGGTTATGTATACGTGGGAGGAGCACTTGAAACCCCAAGGCCCAGCCCCAGTGACATACTTCCTCCTACAAGACCAGACCCACTTCAATAAGGCCACACTTCCTAATACCTGTCCAAGAGGGCCACTCTCTAGTGACTGAGCATTTAAGTATAAAAGCCTATGCAGGCTATTCAAACCACCACAGTTAAGTTAGTAAATTCAGAACCTAGCTTTCCCAATAATAATATCCATCTACTACTGTTTCCATTTATTAAAAGAATAAGTTTGTTTGTTATCACTATGTTAATTACAGGCTCAATATATTGTTTTTAATATAAATATTCTAAAGAAATAGAACCATTCTTTCTAAAATTATAATATTAAAAATGCAAATTGTGTATCAGATCTCAGTGAATAGATCTCTACAAGCTAAAACTGGTGATCCTGGAATGTTAAAAGAAATATCTTTTAAAAAAGTGACAAGAAAGCTGGTTCTTAAAAAACTTCATCAACCTTTGTCAAATCAAAAACATTAATTTTCTTTAGGGTCAATTTCTAAAAAGGCGTGATGATGTCAAGTAATGTAAACTTAAATATGATGGACTACCATATATGTTTTACTATTTGAAAGCAAAACACCTACATTTTAAGCAGGATTGATGGTGGAAGTTCTCTTTGGTGCTGTTTTTGTTTGTTTGTTTGTTTGTTTGTTTGTTTGTTGTTTCATTTTTGTCTGTTCCTCGCTAACCTGAAATTTGCTATGTAGACCAGGCTGGTCCAGAACTGACAGTTATCCGCTTACCTCTGCCTCCATGTCCTGCATGCAGTATTAAAGTATGGGCTACCATGCCTGCTATAATTGGTATGCTTTGATTTTTTTCCAAGCTCAACACACATACTTTTTTGTAGTGATATCTCATTTGTATTTTAATAAATGAAGCTTGTCTGAAGATCAGAGAGTAAAACAGCCACCCAGGTCAGTCTTACAGACCAGGCAGTGATGACATACATGTTACATACATGTTTAAACCCAGTAGCCACACTAGTTTGCCAGAGAAACCAGGCAGTATCGGCACACGCCTTTAATCCCAGCCCTAGAGAGAAACATAAAATGGGAGGAGACAGCTCTCGCTCTCAGCCTCATTCTTAGGTCTCCTGGAGGCATGATCATCATTTTGGACTGAGGTCAAAGTAAGAGTCGGTGGCTGGCTGTTTTGCTTTTCTGACCCTCAGGTTGAACCCCAATATCTGTCTCTGGGTTTTTATTAAGCGAGCTACACTTTTTCTTGCATTTAAAAATTCTAATTCAATGGTTACACAGATGGCCCTACTTAAACTAAATGGAACACACACAAAAAAAAAAGTCATCAATCTAGAAAAGGAATGGATAGGGAGGGGATGGAGCTACAAGAAATGGAAGAGAGATGTAGGGAAAGAATAATCAGAATGCATTAGATGCATGAATGAAATTGCCAAAGAACAAATTTAATTTTAATTGTTCTTTTTTTTAAAAAAAAAGCATTTATTTCAGCAAAATAAAATGACCTTTCTAAATTTTCTAAAGCATCTGAAGTTGTCCCTCTGATAGAAATCTAAAGCAAAGGCAATGCAAGATTTATATCTGCTGCAGGGCATAATGGAAAAGTTCTATTAAAATCAGTAGACCATGTCAAAAGCCACTGACAAATCTGCATCTGACAAAAGTCCCTCTGCAAGTCCTTGCACTTTCCAGCCAGACAACTGGGTGTATGAATCTGCAATGGACCTCTCGTCTCACAGGTCATTGTAAGGGAGGAAAACAGCAATGTCATGAGTATTTCTGCCATACTGTCTTTGACAAACACTGGAACAAGGAGCATGAACGACTTGTTTCAACTTCTGTATTTTTCTCACAATGCAGTAATATATCTATGTCACTAATTACTTACAAATTACAGAAGAGATCAGCACAAACTTTTTCTGTAAAGGGCCACAAAGTACAAAGTGTAGACTTAAAACCCATCTGATTTCTGCCACAGCTACTTCACTCTTCTTCCTCTGTAGCATAAAATAAGACACGGACCACGGGTACACTAATGCTGACGGATGTGTCTACATAAAACGTTACTGACAAAGGTAGGCAGCAAGCCAGATTTGACCCATGGGCTATGTTTTCCATTTCCTCATTTTAGGTGAAATTTTATAATCTGCTTTTCCTCAAAAGCAAGTCTTCCTTATTCAAAAAAATTTCTTTAAAAAAATTAACACTGTTCTATAAACTTTCATGCTCAATAAGTGAACCCACAGATTTCATTTTTGAGGACAGAATCTCATCACTCAGGAGAAATTCATGTTTACAAAAATTTAAAATATATATATGTATATATATATACTTAATAATACTTAATAATGCAACATTTCAACAAGAATATGAAATTACCTTCCTTTAACTTCTGAGACACTAAATTTATACAGTAAGGGACTAGATACTCACAAATTCCTACCAAACTTCTATTTGTAATGTACTAGTAAAATAATATATCAAATATTCCGTCTTCCTGGGCCATTTCATTTTTGAGAGATTACCAAACACTAGTGCAAGGTAGGAGATTCAAAATCCTAAAATAATCCCCTCAACAGAGAATATTTCAAAACAAAAGGTATCATCTGAAATTATTTAACTGGAGACAAGCTTGATACAGAGAAAATCAAAAACCTACTGCATGCTCAGCAAATGCCAAGCAGTCTTCTAGATAAGCTCCAGATTAACTCCTGATTTTCCTAATGAAACCTTGTGAGAGTTACCACAGCTGATACCATTGTATGGAGCAGCAAACAGAGAAAGTGGGCAGTAAAGAAACATGTCCAAGGTTAGAGCTAATTACAAGCAGGACCAGGACTTAGCCCAGCTCAGGAGAATCACGCTTCAGAGCCCATGCTCTTAACCACAAACCACACCACTAAAGAGGTGGATGTGGCTGATTGCCATGACCCCATAGGACACACATGCAGTACAGAACCAGGTAGGTTTCTTGCACTCCCCAACCCCGCAGCTTGTCCAAGTCCCAAGTCTGTTTGCCATGGACTGTCCCCTCCTCTTAGCCCATCTCCTGCCCTTTTGGATTCACAAGATCCCTGCCCTACTTGATACCTAGGATCTTGCAGCCCACACACATGGATTTAAAGGGTAGAGAGACAGAATGTAGTGATACAAAGGGTTAAAGTGGTACAGGAAAGGTTTAACGGGGAGAGGATAGAAGGGTAGAGTATATGAATGACTATGGACAGGAATAACACTAAAGACATTTTGAAACAAACTGTAAGGAAACTTTCTACTGTACAACCTTCCTAAAATACATACATGTGCATATATAAATAATTTAAATGGAGTTAGCTTATAACAGGGCAACAATGCCCCTACTAGACCAAAGAATAACAAATAAAAAATCCAGTGTCAGTAATGGCTTACTTCTTTGGAGCTGTTGGCAAGTCAAGTCCCATATAACCCAAACATTAGAGGCTACTGCCAATGTTCTTGGTTTCCCTCCAGAACTTGATAGTAAGACCCTATTACTGAGGTACTTGAGCCACAGAACACAGAAAGGTCAAACTGGTACTGACCTGGCAGCTTCATCCCTCCTGACTATCTTTCATAACGCTGGAAGGTGTCACACATGCTATCAGAGAAAAGGAATCACCAATTGTGATAGTTTGAATGTAACTGGCCCCAATAAGCCCATAGGGAAGAGCAATATTAGGAGTTGTAGCTTTGTTGGAGTAGGTATGGCCTTGTTGGAGGAAGTAGGTCACTCTGAGGGTGGGCTTTGAGGTCTCATATATATGCCAAAGCCACCACCAGTGCCACAGTCCACTTGCTGTTGCCTCCAAGATGTAGGACACTCAGCTACTTCTCCAGCACCATGTCTGCCTACGTGCCACCATGTCCCACCATGAATATAATGGACTGAACCTCTGAACAATAAGCAAACCACCCAAATTAAATGTTTTTTTCTTTTTAAGAGTTGACATGGTTATGGTGTCTCTTCACAGCAATAGAAACATCACTAAGACACCAATCTTACCCAACTGTTTACCCTCCCAACTACAATAGTGAGGGGTCCAAGAAGACATGCCCTCTCATTAGTAACACAAATGTCATAGTAGTAACCAAATACTTTCTGCTTGGGTCTAAGGCCCAATCCTAAAGTTACAACCCAGACCTGGCACTGTTATCAGAGCCAAGTAGTGATATCTTGTTGACCTGTTTACTCTATAGTTTACTGGTACTGAGAATTTAGGCACAATAATAACAATAATAATAATAATAATAATAATAATAATAATAATAATAACAACAGGAGAAGAGTAAGAAAGGATCATCAGAGAGAATACAAGGCTATATATATATATATATATATATATACATATACATATACATATACATATACATATACATATACATATACATATACATATATAATGGCTTCCAGGTAGTTCTTTTATGGGATTCCTGAATGTGCAATGAATGAGTCTTAGGCTCTTGTGCCTTCTCTTGGGCTTTGTCCTTCTGTTGAATTGTCGCCTCCAACTTCAATGTGATAGTTTTTGTTTTACCTTGCTATATATATTTTGTTTTGTTATATTTTAATATTATCTCTTAGAACCCTGATCTTCTCTAATGAGAGACAGAAGGGGAGTAGATCTGGATGGGTGAACCAGATGGGAGGGGAGACAAACTGGGAGAAATAAAGAGAAAGCATAATCAGGATATATTCTGTGAGAAAAGAATCTATTTTAAATAAAAGGGGAAAAAAGACAGTATATGTCTTAGATAGATAGGAGCCTGTAGTTACATATACTTCACATGGACTGTGGTTAAAGCATCACCAGTAACTATAATTCAATTTACACATGAAAACTGTTGCAGTAAGGTAAATATGAAAAAAAAAACCACCAACCAAGCATGCAGTCCAATCTTACTTTCCATGAAAACATGCTGAAGCAGGACTAATTCAAAAGAAGAGGCAGCCAATATAAAGGCAGGTAAGCTTCATAATACCAAATTTAAGCTAATATAAATTCATAATTAAAAGTATAAGAAGTTATGAAATACTAAAGATATCTCATAAGCCTATTGCTTGTTATATCATAGTAGGTATCCACAATGAGGCTTGCACTTCTTATATATACTTGTCAATTTTGAAATATTCTTATATTGCAAGACTAGCTTCAATCTTCCTATGTAGCTGAGGCTAGCCTTCAACTCCTAATCCTCCTGCCTCCACCTCCCAAGTGCTGACATTACATCTATGCATCACCACTAGCATTCATACTCCCCGTTTCTAAGCAAATATACTATCTCCTACTTTTTACTGTGAAATGTGGTATGAAGGAGGAAGGCTTTGCAAGCTATAGAGTCATACATTTATAAGTATAAAATATCACTTCAATTTTTATAATATCAAATGAATTAAATAAAAAGGCATAAAAGGCTCCCAGAAGTAGAACTTTGACTATTCCTACCAATTTACTTAAACCTACAATATTTCAAAGAGTATTGATGTGGGAAGTCCTTCTGTATATTCATTGCTTTTACTGGTTAATGAATAAAGAAGCTGGCTTGGCCTGTGACAGGGTAGAGTAGAGCTAGGGGTGGGGGAATGGGAGACACGACACTAAACTGAATGCTGGAAGAAAAAAATGGAGTGGCAAGATGCCATGTAGCCGCAGCGGAGACAGACGCAGGGGACAGAACTTTACCCAGTAATCCACAGCCACGTGATAATACACAGATTAATGGAGATGGGTTAGTTTAGGATATAAGAGCAAGCTAAAAATATACTTAAGCTATTGGCCAAACAGTATTGCAAATAATATGGTTTCTGTGTGATTATTTCAGGGCTGAGCAGCCAGAATGAACTAACAGCCTTCCTACTACAGAGTATAACTGATTCAAAATTTCAGTGTTCCCAGGTAGAAAAGAACTGATTCAAGCATGACCCATAGATCAGATCAGGCCCAGCCCACAAACTCTTACTGCTGGGTGATGGAATTGCTATGGAACCTGGAGTTAGCAAAGAATCTTAGAACAACCTAACATTGCCCCACAGTTTTATGATGTCCAAGAGACTGATCTATGATATGCTGGAGACATTTTAAGTTGACAGATAACTTGAGAATCACTGAGCTAGGCCAC
Source organism: Alexandromys fortis (assembly GCF_014885135.2). Lineage (NCBI taxonomy): Eukaryota > Metazoa > Chordata > Mammalia > Rodentia > Cricetidae > Alexandromys > Alexandromys fortis. Next base: position 5,166,863 of record NW_026067988.1, read on the forward strand.
ACGCCTCAGAATGTCTCTCATCCTTAAAAACAAAGGGTATGACAAGTCATCTTCACCATCAAAGAATGGGCTCTGTGGCTCTCATCTGTCCTTCCCTCCCTGAAAACACTTCCCTTGAAACTGAGAAATGGCAGCGACTCAGGTTTGCCCATACAGACAATTACAATATTCTGGAGAGGTATCCCTTCACTTTACTGTGCCAAAGAGTCACCAAGGGAACCCTTTATACTACAGAAGACAACTGAGCAGGTCTCTGGGGATAGTCGACAGCAGCAGGTCTCTGGGGACAGTCTACACACTGACAGGCTGCCACATGGTGCCAGATGCTACTGTAGTATGGCTCTCATGCAGAACAAGGTCACCAAAACATAAAACAGAACTGTCCCAGAACATTGTGCTGTTTAAAGACAGAGAGGAAAATGGCTGGAATTTAGACCTCTATACTTGGGGCCTCTACTGAGCCCTAACACTAAACCTAACTAAAGTAGGCCATGTTTTTTTAAATATTAGAAGTGTATGTTCAGTCAGTTCTGCATATGCACTAATATCAATGCAAATATTTATTCACAAATATATTCATGTAAATATAAATTTATTCATGTAAGGATAAACAAAACTCGAAGCTCTATTGACCTTTTAAGATAGTTGGATTTTGAGTGTACCAACTATGATTTGTGTCATGATCATTATGGTCTTCTTATATGTTAAAAAGCAGGGGGAACCAAGGCACTCTCTCTCTTGCTTCAGATGCGGGCTTCTCCCATCTGAGCCAACTGTTCTGCAGCATTCTAACGATTTGTTCGCATTTGCCGATTCCATTGCTCGAGACATCCAGAGAGCACACAGTGTTTTATCTTTTAGCATTCTGCTCTAAAATCAGATTTCAGACAGGCCACAGGTGAATTCACATGCACCACTGAGCCCCGCTGGATTAGTTTTGTAGGTGGCCTGCAACACCTACTGGCAGGTTACGGTTATTGCATCTATCCCAGCTAATCGAAACACAGGTAAGATTTAATATCCTAAATATAGAGCATAAGTTGTTAATTTTAAGGGGCAATATGTCAAACAATCTAAATATTCAAAGTTTCAATAGCCTCTTTACTTACACCTTGTGTGAAGTTTTACAAGACTTATATGATAATGTCCCTTCTACTTCACTATTTTTGATTCTGACGACTGATCTTGTCCTCAATATTTTTTCTTTTAAAAATGGTTTGACAATAGGGCTAGGAATGAAGCATTTTTAGAAATGGTACAGTCTTTTCAGACTGAAACCACACTTCTCAGGAAAGAGGTTGGAAATCTGAAGAAGATGGCCAATTTAACTAACAAAACTCAGTCAACTGAGGTACTTTTGGAAATGGTATATACTGACAGTAATTTATTTAAAGGAAGATTCAGCACTATAGAGAAGAAAACGGTCGATTTGGCACATAAAACCCAATCAATGACAGTGGGTGCTGAAACATCATTTGAGAGAATTCACACTGCTGAACGTCTTAATCAGACTCTGACAAAGGGGTATGACAGATTGATTGATAGAATTTCTCTCCAGGAAGGTAATATGCATGCTATAAAGATTATGTCCAAGGATGAGACATTATCTCTGTCTGGACAGACTTCATACCTTGTAATCCTCAATGAGGGCACTGGACAGGAGATCCAGACATTGCAAAAGGCAATGGTAAACAGATTTGAAAAGATTGAAGAAATTATCGAATTTGATGACCAGGAACAAAAGGTAAAAAGGCAAAATTTAACCTCATGTCAGTACGTAAAAATCTTCAGGATAGCTTCTGCAGAGTTCTGCCTGCCTTTCCAGTAATAACATCAGAAAAAGTATCAGGCTCCAAGTACCCTAACGTTGTCAAGGAATATATATGGGAGCCCAAACGTATGACTGATCTAAAAGAAATTAAGCAAGCAATTGTATATTACAAACTACATTCGTCTTTTGTTAGGGAAATGTTCAAAACGTGGGCTTTCAGTAGCAAAGCCGTGCCTCAAGTTTGGGCTCAGTTAATGTCAGCAGTCCTAGAAACTGGACCACAATTGCTTTGGAGGTGCTTATTAAAAGAGGAAGCAGGAATTTTAGAGCAACAAGGAAAAGCAAAAGGACTTGAGATTTCCATAGATCAAATTCTAGGTGAAAGACTTTACTCTGGTCCCTAGGATCAAGCTCTTTATGATGACCATAATTGTCCCTATGTACCACAGCAGCTTTAAAGGCTTGGGACAGGGTTCAAGAACCAAGAAAGAGAGTTGAATCATATCTGAGGGTTAAACAGGGTCAGAGAGAACCTTTTAGTGTCTTTTTGCAAAGACTAACTAGGGCTGTACAAAATAGGGGTAACTGACCCAGAAACTAGATGTTTAATAATTGAATCTTAGGCTTACGAGAATGCCAACATTGATTGCAAACGGATCCTTGGGCCTTTAAAGACCAGATCAGCACCCATGGGTTAATGGGTCTTGCATACAATGAATGTTGAGACACTTGACTATGGTACTGAAGCATGAGAAGCAACTTCCAATGGTAAGAGATGACATCAGAATACCAGATGTTTTAATTGTGGTAGAATAGGACATCTGAAAAGGGATTGTAGACAATGCATTCCTAGGAATAATGTGTTTTCTAGGAATGGCAGAAATAGGAGGATTCAGCCTCCAGGTATATGTAGGAGGTGTGGCAAAGGTCGAAATTCAACCAATGAATGTAGGTCAACGACAGATAGACAAGACAACCCGATACCATCAGGAAATGCCATGGGGGAGGCCTCTCACAGGCCCCCATGATGAATGTGGTCCAGTCACTCCCAGTTACTGTGAAGTACCTGTCTTGCCAGGAAAACTAAAAAATCCAATGCCTGCTCTAAAAAGCAATACTGGTCTGAATGATGGGTTAAATGTGAAGGGTGAGTCAAAAACTCCAGTGGGACAGAGGAAACGTATATTTTGGCAGACTCCTATAAATAATCAAAGACCAAAGTTAAGAGTTTGTATAAATGGCATTTTTATTGAAGGTTTATTAGACACTGGTGTGAATGTAAGTATCATTACTCCAGAATCTTGGCATCTGAACTGTCCTCTTCAGGAGGTAGATGTTCAGTTCCTGGGAATTGGAACCCTATCCCAGGTAAAACAAAGCACAAGATGGGTTGAATGTGTATAGGGTCAGAAGGACAAATAGCAAGACTAAGGCCATATATAGCCAATATTTCAGTGAATTTGTGGGGTCATGACCTATTGCAGCAATGGAATACCCAGATTAACATTCCTGTAGCCCCAAAAACTTATGTTTCTGAGGAAAATATTAGAAAGTATTACAGATGGCAGGCACGAGCCATTTGGGTTGTACAAGAACACAAAGCAATTGATAAACCCTCAGAGGACCCAACAGCCCTACCTTTAAAATGGTTAACTGAAAAACCAATATGGATTAAGCAGGGGCCTCTAGCTGAGGAAAAGTTGCAAGCTTTAGAACAGCTGGTACAAGAGCAACTAGATGCTTGACATAAAGAAGAATCTACCAGCCCTTGGAATTCTCCTGTATTTGTTGTTAAAAAGATATATGGAAAATGGAGAATGGTGACAGATCTAAGGGCTATTAACAAGGTTATTCAACCTATGGGCCCTCTATAATCTGGAATTCTTCTGCCTTCTTTGTTACCAAAGGGATGGCCTCTCATAGTTGTTGATTTAAAGGATTGTTTCTTCACTATACCTTTACAAGAAAAGGATAGAGAAAAGTTTGCCTTCACATTGCCTACTTATAATAATTCTCAACCTACTAGATGCTATCAATGGGCCATCCTCCCACAGCAAATGCTCAATAGCCCCACCCTGTGCCAATACTTTCTCAGCCAGCCATTGGGAATACTACATACTACATAAGCAATTTCCTAGGTCGATGATCTACCATTACATAGATGACATTTTAATATCTAATTAAAATGCAGATACTTTAGAAAGGATGTTTGAAGAAGTAAAGAAAGTCTTGACTAAATGGGGATTACAAATTGCTCCTGAAAAGATTCAGAGGGAAGATTCTGTTAATTACCTAGGTTACAGAATAGGCTTGCAGAAAACTAGAACACAAAAGGCACAAATTAGGAGAGACCAGTTGCAGACTCTTAATGACTTTCAAAGATTTTTGGGAGACATTTCCAGTCTACGACCAGCTTATTGGGATAACACCTGATCTTATAATTCATTTAAACAAAACCTTAGATGGTGATAAAGACTCAAATAGTCCCAAAGAATTAACAGCTGAGGCAGAAAAGGGAATTGGCGATTGTTGAGGAGAAACTACAGGAGGCACATGTGGATAGGGTAAATCCAAATCTTAATTGTATTCTATTGTCTTCCAGAATTTCTCCTACAGGAATTTTAATGCAGAGGGATGATATTATCTTAGAATGGATCTTTTTACCACACAAACCAAGTAAAAAATTAAAAAATTATGTGGAAAAAGTCTCTGAATTGATTATAAAAGGTAAACTGAGACTTCATAAATTAGCAGGCCAGCAGAGATTATAGTGCCTTTTACTGCTGATGAAATAAAAAAGTTATGGTAAGACAATGAACCCTGGCAAAAGGCTTGTGCTAATTTTTTGGAGAAATTAATTAGCAAAGATCCCAAAAGCAATAGATTGTCTTCAATTAGTATAGTCTTCATGGTAGAGTCTTCTGAAAATCTGCAGTTAAAAATTTTTTAACTTGAGTTTTATATCTAAACTATATGTGAAGGGTTGGGGCAAAATTTTAAAGAACCCTCAAGAATCTATGTCTCAAAACTGTTCTGTCTCTAATGCTAGTAAGTCAATAAATAATCAGAAATCTCTTTTAAAAAAATGTCCATTTTCTGTTAGAAAAATGAATAGTTTTACAATGCACTCAGAAGTATTTTTTTTTCCTCCCTGCCAGACTTTAAAAGCCAAATCTCACATAAAAATGCTGAAGTTTCTCAGTACTTGAGTGAAGCTTCTCAGACGATGGATTCTCAGATCGGTGCTGTCCAACAGAGACACCAGGTCAGCTGCATACCTGACCATAAACACTCCAGTAGTCACATTAAGATCTATTGTAAAGATGTGTCTTTATGTGGGTATGTGCACGTGAGACCAGGTGCCCTCGAGGACAGTCGAAGCAACCTCTAGAGTTGAGTAAGACAACAAGCAAGCATTTGTACACCTTCTGTAAGTACTAGGAACTGAACTCACATCCTCTGCAAGAGCCATACCTCCAACCCTGCTACCAGCCCCATTTTAAAGTGAATAGAAATAGAAAAAAACTAAATTGATATATTTAATACAATATATTGAAAATAGTATTTCAATATATAAACAATAAAATATGGCAAACATTACATTTTTATCCTAGATTTTCCAAACTAGGTTTATATCTTAGAGTACATCTGAATTTGGACTAGACACATTCTAAGTGTTCAATAGCTACGTGTGGACATTATAGTACACAAAAGTGTCCCCAAAGGCTTTTATATTGAAGACGTAGAACCCAATGCAGCCACATTTAAGATGAGGTCTTTGAAGAAGCAAATAGGTGATGGGGGCTCTGATCTCATCCATGCATAAGTGCATGGATGAGTTCATAATCAAATGCACTATCAGAAGGTGAAAGTGGCAAAAACTGGGGTTGGTAACATGGAATAAGGGGGAGTAGGTTAACAAAAATGCATCTTAGAAAGATATAACTTGTTTCTCTCTCCTCCCACTCCCCACTGTCAAATAACACTGTTGAAAGCTGGGATAAAATAAGTCTTTCTTCCTTTATTTTTCTTGGGCACTTTGACCCATCAAAGGAAATTTAACTGACAATGGCTAATACCTACTTACTAGATAGGAGTGGCTGCCATCACCATCTACACTCACAGGCCTCCAAATTTTCCATATCTAGTCTGGACTTCACTCCTGAGAACAAAATTAGTATTTCCTAACACCCAGCCAACATCTTATTTCAGATGACTCAAAGGTATCTCACAGTTCAAATTTTATTTTATTTTAGTTTATGACCCAACCCCCTGCAAAATACAGTAATCATCTAATAGCCCCCAAAAATAAAATTATAACTGATTCATGTATGTAAGCCTGAAAACTGGAACCAATCCCTTGCCACTTCCTTTGACACCCTCTGTAGCAGTTGTTATTCCTATGGAAATAACATAAAACTTTTAATACCCTTTTTATAAACTCTTCAAGCCCTGAAAAAGTTCTGCTTGATTCACAAATATCTCAGAAATCAATCTATATTGTACACCATCTCAGCCATCACTCCAACAACTGCAGTGCAAGGATTCCACAAACTCAAACAGTGAGGTTACCCCTACCTTAACACCCCATCCACTGATTAAAATTCATCAACTTTTTTCCACTAATTATGAAATAAAAGTAAAATATACTGATTACAAGAAAGTACCTGCCGCCACACAATGTTCAATGATTATTTGTTGAAATGTATCTGCTTGCTTTTCCCTATACAAAAACCAGACACAATGTTAAGACAGGATTTACAAACGATGCTTTTATATTATTACACCAGAAAGTTTTCTAGGTTCCCAAATCTGGGTTAATTGCTTTCAAATGTGTTTCAAACACTATTCTACAAGTAAAACAATAGTGCAAATCATGTTTAAATTCTGCCTATCATACAACACCACACTCCAAAACAAAAACTGTATTTTGCACACAGGAAGCATAAATATTTACTAAGAGTACTTCAGTATATACAGTACTGTTGGGGCTACATTTCTGTATATTGATTTATTAATGTAAAGACAGCATACATCCCACTATACTAAGAAGACCTATTTGATTCTACTTTAAGGCCACAAAACTGCAATACATGTCAAAGGAGCCTATACACTCAGACATGAATGCACACACGTACACACTTAGTACACATGTTCCCTTGTGAGGTTACAATACATACTAAACTGCCAGTCTTTCCCTTTCCACCCTGGCTTTCTTTTCTGCTCTCTGCATCTCTGATGACTTCTTAACACATCACATTATTGTCACATATACTTTCCCATCTGCTTTTTCTCATTGTGCTACAGCTCCACAAGTATTTCTCTAATCTTTACATCAAAAATGTTCTGTTGTGGTTAGCAAAGTCTACTTATTGTATAAATCACACAGAAGTAAAGCTTCACCTGCCCACACACTACAGACCTTAAGAATTTTTTGACTGACAGCACTTAAATCATCAAAATGCCAATATTCTTCTTTTGTCAGAACGAGCAAACATCAGCTAGATCAAGCCGATGTGCTGTTTTTATGACTCTTGAACTGTTACTACGCAGTTCTTAGTTGATTTAGCAAATGCTGCTGTGTGGAAAAAGAAACTATTTTCAACCTGCTGAGACAGCAAATTCCTTTATAGACCTTCATGCTTGAGGCAGTCAAGCCTACAGGCAGCTCAAACTAGATTTATAGGTTAGTCTCACACACACACACACACACACACACACACACAAAAGGCTGAAAACAGCACCTTAAAATTGGAACAGTCTGATAAAATGTCCAGGTTCACTATCAATAGAAGCAGCAAGAGACAACGTAACATATTTTAAGACAGAAAGTTAACAAAGGAATACCAACTTTCAACATTTTAGCTTTGCGGATAAACATAAACTAAAGAAAGTTTACCAATGTTCACTAAAATAGGAATTATCTAAAAATGGAAGGTGTTTCCAAGCTAAGTATAATGGGACATGCACATGTGGTTAAATTAATCCCAGCATTTGGGAGATGGAGGTAGAGGCAGGCAGATGTCTGTGAGTTCTAAGCCAGCCTGACATACATAGCAAGTACTAGGCTAGTAGCCAGAGTTACACAGTGAGCCCTGTCTAAAAACAATAATAGCAATAAGTAAAGAAGTTTCTCATACTTCCATAAGCTTCCTGAATATCAAATGAAAGTGACTGGTTTTCTTCCAGTGTTCTTCAGCAACTAAAAGATGTTGATTCTGATCCTTCCCAAAAAGAGTACAGTAAGAATATTTTCATTGGGACTGGAGCAATGGCTCATCAGTTAAGGACACTGGCTGCTCTTCCAGAGGTCCTCAGTTCAATTACCAACAACTGTGTGGAGGCTCAGAACCATCTCTAATGGAATCTGATGCCCTCTTCTGTCATGCAGGCATACATGCAAATAGAGCACTCAAACACATAAAAACATAAATAAATAAATCTTTCTTAAAGAATATTTTTATCAAAGTGGAAATGGAAATGCATTTGATAAGCCAAGTGTCGTGGCACAAACTATTAATCCTAGCATTCAGGAGGCTGAAGCAGGTGAAGTTCTGGGAATCAAGGCCAGCCTGATGGTCTACACAGTGTGTTCCAGTAGAACCATAGCAACATAGCAAGACTGTCTTAAAAACAAACACAAAAAAAAATGGAAAGAAAATGCATTTTACAATTTCAGAAAGAAAAAGAAGAATGCACCTAATATGTAACCTCTTAAAAACTATAATAAGCTTTATATAGTGGTGCACATCTGTAACTGGCTATCATACCAACACTAGGGAGGCTGGAGCAAAATTTCCAGCTCAAAGTCAGCTTGAAATATACACTGAGACCATGTGTCAAAGAAATGAGGAGAGCAGAAGGAAGGAGGGATAAATATTGTAACAGCTGTTATGGAATAATATGGATGAATAAAAATTTCTAACATCCTTTTCATAGACTTGAAATGCAACTACTAGCATTAATATAGAGTTATCTTGATGCTACTGTCAAAGGTGCTATTGGTCCTGTTAAAAAACATGGTTTTCATTGAAGACTCAGAGCATTCATTCACCAGCAGTCTCCTGGAGAATAGTGAGCCTAAGAGAAAACTGAAACCAACCAAACAAGAAAAGCACGGAGGGGGCTGAAGAATGGCAATCACATACGCTTTATTGGGATAATTAATAAGGTTCTTAAAATGCAAATCAAAACAACTCTGAGATTCCAGCTTACACCTGTAAGAATGACAAAAATTAAAAACACTGATGACAACTTATGCTGGAGAGGTTGTGGGGTACACTCCAGTATTGCTGGTGGGAATGCAAGCTGGCACAACCCCTTTGGATATCAGTGTGGCGATTTCTCAAAAAAATTAGGAAACAACCTTCCTCCTCAAGACCCAGTAATACCACTTTTGGGTATATATCCAAAGGATGCTCAATTGTGCCACAAGGGCACATGCTCAACTATGTTTATAGCAACATTGTTTGTCATAGCCACAACCTGGAAACAACCTAAATGCCCCTTAACCAAAGAATGGATAAGTAAAATGTGGTATGTTTACACAATGGAGTACTACCCAGCAGAAAAAAATAATGACATCTTGAATTTTGCAGGAAAATGGATGGAGCTAGAAAACATCATATTGAGTCAGGTAACCCAGACCCAGGAAGACAATTATCATATGTACTCACTCTTAAGTGGTTTTTAAACATACAGCAAAGAAAACCAGCCTACAAACCAAAATCCCAGAGAACCTAGACAACAATGAGCATCCTAAGTCCTAAGAGAGACTTACACAGATCTAATCTACAGGGGAAGTAGAAAAAGACAAGATCTCCTGAGTAAATAGGGAGCATGGGGACCCTGGGAGAGGGTTGAAGGGAGGGGAGAGGCAGGGAAGGGAGCAGAGAAAAATGTAGAGCTCAATAAAATTTATTTTTTAAAAAAAAAGGCTCTTAAGAAGCATCTGTGTGGGATAGGAAAGGAAGAGTGAGGGACTGTAAATCTCAGCAATATGACTGAAAGTTGCTCCACTTCTTTACCTCAAGGCAAGAGACACAGAAGAGTAAGACTCCCTCTGCAATCCACACCGCAATGCTTCCATTTTCACTATTTAACCTAGGCTTGCTCGCCTTCAGCACCACAGCTGATGACAGTATATGAGGTGTGTAAAGGGGAAACAAATGGGGCTATGGATGTACTAGGAACAGAAGAGGTCAGCTAGTGGCAGCAGACAAAGCGAGATAACCCAAAGGAGGCTTTAGCATCATTGTACTCTATCTAGTTCTTTCACGCTATCAAAAAACAAAAACAAACGTCATGCCCAGCCGGAAAACGTCATTCCTAATACTCCTTTACACGTCTGCAACTCTAAACTGCTGAAGGAAACAAAACGCACAATCCAATGCCTTGCTTTTTCAGAAATTAAGATTTATGGATGACATAATTTAAATGATCATTTCTTTGATTACGGCATAACCATATCTCTCAGACTAAGCTTCTTTCCCAAAGACAAAAGAGCAAACAATTCCATTTTTAAATGTAGGGGTTAATTGTGTTTTTTGTTTGTTGGCTTGGGTTTTTTTTTTTGAGACACTCTCAGAATGAAGTGAAGGATAGGATTATGAGCACACACAATCAAAGCTAGCTTCCAATGTGTTATTTTTAATCATTTAAATGAGAAATGGTCACCAAAACTCACAAACAAGTACTGAATTTCTTTTTTTTTTTTTTTTTTG
>NW_026067988.1:5177804-5219731 GCF_014885135.2 Alexandromys fortis
GGGGAGGGAAAGGGAAGAAGGAGCAAGCTCAGGATTCTGTGAAAAACGCTACCTCAAAGGAATACAGCAGAGAATGATGGAATAGGACACCCAGCCTCCTCTTCTGGCCTCAAAATGTGCGCCCACATACACACATGCATACATATACCACAGGCACACTCACCTCACTTGAAAAAAATAATAAAAAAATAAAAAGAAAAGATTCAAAGACATAATGTGGATGAGTATTGTAAGTAGAAATAAAACAAGACAAGATTAATATTGCTCCCTATACAAATATAAAGCCAAATACATCTGTGGAGTTATTTTACGCATAGAAATAAACACAACAAAGGACTAAAATGCCATTTAAGATATTCAAACCACTTTACTGCAGAGATCCCTAAAACATTTAAATCAAAGTTACAAGCTGGGAATGTGGAGTGGGTGAGGGTATAATAAATACTGCTTAGTTTATATTTTAAAGCCCAAGTTTGACTGGGATAATTCTGAACATTCGAGACTTAGAATACTCAAAAGCAACCCTGTAAGTTTCAATAATAACTTGGTCTCTGGTCCCCCTGAAGAGCACACTGTCAGAATATGTCATTCACTACTACTTCCCTAACCTACTACTTCACATACAACTGACTGAACAGATCAGTGACGGCGTACAAGTTTTAGCATTTCATTTTAGTACTAAACTCCATAAGTACACGAGTCTGAAACTATTCTGTTACCGTCCACATCTGCAGAGCAAGGGGAATGCGGGTGTCAGAAATCTAAGGAGCCGTTCAAAGCTCTCCTCTGGTCTAAACTGTTCCTCTCGGCACTCTCCTTCAACCTTTCAGATTCTGATTGTAGTTTAGTAAACCAGCTCAAGCCTGTAATCCCAGAAGCTGGGGAGGCTGGGGCGGAACTGGGGCCAGCCTCCTTCCTGGCTTTCAGACTACCTTCTGTGAGTAGTCATTCAATTTCATTCATGCAAGCTTCGAATTAAAGGCCTAGTTCAAACCACTTCCCTGGGGAGCACCAAGCCTAGGCACCAGCTCCGACTGGTGACCAAGGATGGGGAACTCCAGGAAACTCCTGCCAGCCTTAGCAGTCTAGGAATGGCAAGAACCACTGCTTTCAGCTACTTGGCCTCTTTAGGAGGCACTGTCTCCGGAAGCACAGCAGACTGAAGGGAAATGAAACACAAGCTGACCTGCAATACAAATGGCAACTGCCAACATAGAACATCGCTGGAGGTTTGTAACAATCAAGCAAAACAGGAAGGGGCTCTGCCTGAGCAGTTCGGACAGGGCCATATTAAGGTCATCTGACTTAACAGGACCCTACAATTGACTATACATCTGAGTGCTAGATAGGAGAGAAAAGTAAAATATGGTTCTCTGCCCTTAAGAAGCTTTAAGAGTCCAAAGAAAACAAATTTTGAATTATCTGGGCTCCCAATAGAGTAAGAAACCTTTCTAGAAGTAGGTTATGTCATAATGAATTAAAAAGGCCAATTTGTAAATCAAGGGGTATATTACTTAAAGAGTGGGGCTCAGTTAATGAAGAATGGGGTACACTCCAACAGATGAAGTCTGATGTGATCCAAATTTGTAATTCCATCATGAGTTCAAGGCCAGCCTGCGCTCCATAAAATGAAGACTGACCTGAGATTTTTCTGCACAGCCTAGTAAAAATCAAGAAAATGAAAGGAAGTATTTAAGTAAAAGTTAAAACTGAGTAAGGTTAAATTTTTAACTTAAAATTTTTTGTATCAGTGAGAGGGGAGGGGGATAAAGAAAGCTGTACTTTATTACATAAATAAATAATAAATACATAGGACTGGACCAGACTCATTAGGTCAAAATTTATTTCAACCACTCCCTAGCCACGTTATGAGAGAAAGTTACTTAACCGTTCTCTGCCTTCGTCTTCACACCTGTGAAATAGGGCAGAAAAAAGTAACAAAGACTGTCGGGTCAGTAGCAAAATCATCACAGCACAGGTGTGATTAAATCGCCCTGCTGATCAAAACTTTAAGATCAGAGTCAAATTCCCATCTTTCAGGCACTGGCCCCTCCTTCTTGGTTTTAAACCTCAAACACCTTCCCACTTCCACGAACCAATGGGATCTAGTGTCCTTTCTCCAAAATAAGCACTTCCCTAACTATGCATCCTCAAAGCCTTTCTTCACCATCTGTCAAAGCCCACTACTCCAGGAAATTAACCCTCCTTCAATTCCAAAGTGCTCTGCCTGCTCTTTACAGTTTACCAACGCTGCAATAGTTTCCCTAATGCTCGTTTCTCACTCAAGTGTAGTTTCAGAGAGCTGGGGCAAAAATTATGTTTCATCCTCAACCCAGAAGGTGCAAAGGCTGGAAAAGGCGACGCAGACTTAAACTGGACGTTGACAACTGGGATGGCTGCAAAGCCACAAACTGCTTCGTTTCGAATAATTTTTTAATTGCTTTCGGAGCCCCCAAAAAAATCCACTCCACGAAACGTCCTTTAAAGAACAGACCGACGCCATCCCTTTCAAGAAAAGTTCCACGGGGCACCCCCGCGCGAGTGGCCCGGCGGCGGTCACCCTCCGCTTGGCAAGTTAAGCGTGCAGCCCGGGCAGCGGCACTGCGGTCGGCGCGGTAGTTTGAACTGAGGGCAGCGGGCCGGCTCCACGCTCCCGCCAACTTCCCGCAGGCCGCCGCCGCCTCCCGCGTCCGTCCGTCCGACCGCCCGCCCGCAGCGACACCCTCCCGGCCCGGGGACCGCGCACTGTGCTCGGCCCCCCGGGGTCCTCCAGCGCGGAGCGCCTCGGGCCTGGCCGCCGCCCGCTCCCCTCAGCCCCGAGGCCTCGCTCCCTCCCCGCGGGGCAGCCGCTCCGCTCCGCTCCGGGTCGCAGGCCGCCGCCCCAGAGGGGAGCTGAGGGGGGGACTCGCCGAGCTCCGCGTGGCGCCGGGGGCGGAGCCGGCCCCCGAGGGCTCCCGAGAGGACGAGGGCGGGTGGCGGAGTCCGCCTTCCCCGCCGCGCCCCCCGGCGTCCCCCCTCTCCCGGACCCGAGCCCACGGGCCGAGCGGCCAGCGCGACTCGGTACTTACCAACCCGCCTGGGACAACGCGGCGCCGGGCACCTCGGCCATGGTTAGCTGCTCAGGTCCGGGGATGACGGGGGTCTGAGCGGAAGGTGGGGGACAGGCCTCCTACTGGAGAGCCAGAAAAAGAAAAAGAAGAAGAAAGAGAGGAAAAAAGACGAAAGAAAAGAAAAAAAGAAAAGAAAAAAAACTCCTCCGGTCGACTGTGCTACTGGGCATGCTCAGTGCGACGGGCGCTTCCGCGTGCGGGTTCCGCTCGCCGCGTTTTGCGAGCGGCCGCAGGGGCCGGCCCGGGTGGCGAGCGGCGAGCGGCCAAACGCGGCCTGGGCCCGGTGGGGGGGAGGTGGGGATCGGACGCGGCGGCGCCGGGGACAGCGCTCGGCCGCCTGCCCTTCCGAACGCGCTTGTCGTGCTGCTGGGTTCACTTTGTGAGTTGCACGCTTGGGAAGCGGCGCTTCACGGGGGCGGGACGCGGACCCCCGCGGCCCGGGCGGCGCCTCGAGGGGGATGATGCTAACGCGGCCACGTTTGGGGCGGTGCAGCCCAGCCCATTCTGCACCAGGGCTGATGGTTCTGGTCGGGGCCGGCGCTTATGCACTTTGGCTGGGCGGTCCGGCCGAGACTCAGGGGGCTGCAGCTCGCACCTCTTCTGAGTCCCGGCAGGCGGATGGGTGAGCGGGGCACCCCGGTCCCTGCACTTGGGGGGGAGGGGGTTAGCTTTAAAGCCAGGCGGTGGTGACGAGACTGCTTTTCTTGTCACCCTCCTGCTGGGCGTGGCCCTGCCCCAAGCGGCCCGGCGACCTTGGCATCAGCACCTAGCCGGCTTAGTACCGCCCTACCCCGTGCCCTTTACGGCCCTCGGGAGGACCGGGGAGCACAGCGGGTCCCGGAGTGGGCATGCGCGGTGACGCTGCCAAGCTGCGCCGAGAGGTTCCAAACCTGATTGGGCAGGCGGTGGTCACGCAGGCCAATCAGAGACGAGGAGCCGGAATGGTGCGCGGGCCTGCAAAGGTTTCCGAAAAGTTTGCTCTGCTTGAGGGTCCTTTGCCTCCGCGGCTGAGGAAAACGAGAAAAATTTTAAAGTTGCTTCCCAATGGTTCTGGGAGGTTAAGGACTGTTTGAGAACTCAAACTCGGTCTGCCGTCCGCCGCGGTGGTCACTTCAGCTATGGTCACCAGGGAGCCAGACCTGGGACACTGCAGAACTGGCAGCTGCTCCTGGGGTTTTGGGAAGCAACTTGATAGTTACAGAAAGAAGGATGATAAGTACCCTGAGGATGGCTAAAATCTCCCAAAACCACGTTGTATCAATTTAGCTGTCTTCCCTGGACCTACAGTTCTAAAGTCACATTTTTTTTCTTAGAAAATGGGCTCTGATGTTTGTTTCCAAATATTCTTTGCTCTTAAATAAGTTTTAAGATGTGTACAAGCATGTTCAGACTCAGGAATAACTTTACCTTATTCCCCAGTACTTGTAGTGGAATGAAATGTTTTATGTTATGCATGAGTAATAAGTGTGTTGCCAAACTGCATAGACAGGAAAAAAAAACATTTTAAAGATAAATGAATGGCCCAAATTAGTTGCCAATTGTATTAGTTTTTAAATAAAGTACCCTCTTACCAAACATATCTCTTTTATTAGTGTAAATTGTTAACTGTGGAATTATGTCCCAAACACCAGACTCCTTGAATGAAGTCTTTACACTTGTTCTCATGTCCACTGTAATGCAGTACAAAATCACCATTGCAGGTGCTTATGAATTAAGTTAAATGATCAACAAAATAATAAATTCGTTTCAAGAATGTGATTCCTACTGGAGAAATGTGTTACAATGAAAGCATCAAAAAATAAAATGATGACATTAGCTTAATTAATTAATTATTTTGATCTATCAGTCTGCATCCTGGTGAGAATTCTGTTACCGCAGGCAGTCTGTTAGGATCTGCTGATCTGACTTGTCACCTGGATATGCTGTCCCTTTAAGAGACAAGCCCCACCCACTGCCAACCTCCCTCTTCCTTTGGCCAAGGCAAGTGGACCTCCCATCTCCTCCAACCTGTTCTCTTGCTCCCTCTCTTCCCCTCCCCTTTTCTTTCTCCTCTTCCCCCTTTCCTTTTCCCTTCCATAACCCACTAAATAAAATCTATACCCAAACTTTTGGGTTTTTTTTTTTTGGTTTTTCGAGACAGGGTTTCCCTAGTTTTGGACCCAAACTCTCTCTTTGCACAGCGTATTTGTCTGCCTCTCACCCTCCACAGTCTCCTACCCGTAGGGCCTCAGGGGACTCAAGGCCTCAGGGACCTGCGGAGGCCTTGGACCATCCACCACCTCATTGGACTGCTGCCCCTCAAGGGACCATTCTTCCCCAACACACACACCCTTATATCTTTAAAAAAGAATAACACAGGCCCTGTCACTGCTGCTAAAGATAGCTTTAACTAAATCTCTGCTGTCCTATTTATAAATAAGACTCAAGATTCAAAGGCGTGGGTGAAAACCAGTAAGCTCAGAGAGGTGGAGAAGCAACTAGCTAACCCTCTTTGCTGGCATCCACAGAGGACTCATGCTTCCCTTTGCCAAATCACAGAAAGGGGTGCCGCTCCAAAACCTACCCTACTTCCTGTGTATGTGTCTCTCTCTCCCAGATGCCCTCTACGGCCCTGATGACTTTCTGTCAACTAGTTACAGATGCAGCCTCCTGACCCAAGATTAATTGTATTAACTTAATGCAAATGCAAACTAAGTGTTCACAAAGTGATAAAATATCCCCAACAGCCCAACGTTCTGGAGGTGGAGGCAAGAGAAGGATGATGGTTCAAGCAAGGTCTTTCTTGACTACATACTGAGTTTGAGACAGCCTGGGCTACAAGAAACCCTGTCTCAAAAGCATGAAACAGGGTGAAGTGTTCTTAAAGAAGCAGGCCAGATTATAAATACAAACAGAGGATAGAAAAATCAGTTTTCCTAGCCGGGCAGTGGTGGCCCATTCCTTTATCCCAGCACTAAGGAGGCAGAGGCCGGTGGATCTCTGATTTTTGAGGCTTTTCTGATATGAAAAGCCACTGTATAAAAGTTTTGTTGAAATAAATGGGAAAGGGTTAGAAGAGAAAAAGAGACAGAGACCTGCTTGCCTCTTCAGAAGAACGGCGGATGGGCCGAGCTTGTCTCTTAAAGAGACCTTTTACACCTGCATACAGGCTACATAATGACAAAGCAGCTGTAAGACCCTGGGCTGGCCAGAGTTCTGCCTGAGTGCATCCTGCCAGGTGACAGGCTAGCATAATTCCTGAATCCTAACAACAAAATCTTCACATGTTCTCACATCACGATACATAGCAGAAGAGGAAATGTGTGCCTTTATCCTTACCAAAAAAAAAAAAAGGAGTTAATGAGTTCCTTGACGAAGTACTGAGCTGAAATCAGAGTAGCTCAGTCTGATGTGTGATCATTTGAATTAGACAAACATATCATTTAGGAAATATCTTGCCAACATTCTTTCAATTTTAACTTAATCAAGCTTCTAGGCCACGGCTCTCAGTCGGGTGCTGGGTCAGCAGCCTGTAAACATATTTAGTAATGTCTAGGGGATGCACTGGGATGCTATAGCCTGCAAGGGTGTGCATGAAGTCAACTGGACCTGATGGGTGTGGGAGTCAGGGCAACCTGGCTACACATGGGGCCCAGGCAGCACAGGGTTCCAGGAAAAGTTGTAAACTGACTCCACCCAGGGAAGGCCACCATCTAAGGGGAAGTACCTGACATTCCAGTCATTAGATAAGACTACTAGATGTCCCTGAGCCCAGATAAAAGCCAATAAGGGTCCTGGACCCTAGAAATTCCCTCACCCCAACCTCTACTATGTTAAAAACCCTACCCCAACTGGGCTTGTTTCTTAGAACTTTCCCCTAGATTTTAAATATTTCCAAATTAGAAAAGGCCAAAGTGTATTATACTAACATCAAAATTTTTCATTGAAATGTTCTACAAATATAATTTAATGTCCTGAAAAATTGTAACAGCTGACTTGATAAATTTTATCTTAAATTAGACAAATTATTGGTTCACAGCAAATTCAGTTTTAAACTCAATGAGCTGAATTTTAAAAATCGTAAGAATAGCAAAAAAATTTGGTAGATTAAAAAGAAGAAATTAAATCTATTTGGAATCAAAAATATAAATGAATGCCCCCCAAAAGAAATGGACTGAATCATTTGGATTCCCCTGTCATTTCAGTGAAGGAAAAAGTTCTCAGACTGAAAAGGATAGAAGGATATAGCTGAACAGGAACAGAAGCAATGGTTTAAACATGAAATTATTAGAGAACAGAGCCACCTAAGGAAGAATCACTCTTCCCAGAGGAGAGGTGGCAGGCTCTCTGTTACAGTTTGAATCTGAATCTCCTGCATGTTCCTGTTTTGAATACTTAGTTGGAGTCCCACACCACTGGTACAATTTGGGGAGGTTCTGGAAAATTTGGTGGCCATGACCTAGGTAATGTAGGTCCCTGGAAGCATGTCCTTGGGGATTATGTTATTCTGTTGGACCCTAGAGTCCAATCGCCGAGGAGGAGTCGCCCCAAGAGACCATCTCTCACACCATAGCTGGTATAAAAGCATGAGGATTTTTATTAATTCTATCATGAGTGGGTCTTTCAGCATTAGAGAGGCAAGAAAGACCCCAAATAGCTGGTATGGGCTACTTTTAAAGGAAAAAGCCACATAAGCAAAGGGGTGGTGCAGAATCAAAAGGAAGAGTCCAGAAATCATTTGTCAACTATTTTGACTAGTTCATTCAATGGTCAGCTAGCTCTAATTGATCAATGCTATGGCGTTTGCTGGGTTGGTTAAACAAGGAGAAACACCTGCAAGTCATCTGCAGGTCGTCTCACCCCAGTTACAGGATCTGGGTCTGTTGAAGAAAAACTACAAAAGGGATGGAAAGTAGTCAAAGTTCCAGTGCACACGTGGTTGGTTACCAGGGTCCTGGTTCCCAGGAAAGGGGCTGCACTAATGCTGAGATGCCCCAATTTCTGGAGACCATTCACAAAGACTCAGGGAAATGGAAGTTCCCAATATTTCAGTACATGTGTGGGTAATTGTTAGATTCCTGGTTCCCAGGGGAGGGAGGGCACTACAGCTGAGAGGCCTCGGAGTTGTCAGAAATGGATTTAGAGTTATTTTGCAGTTCTACAATTCCTGGTCTGTCTTGATGTGAGTAGTCTCCACGATCCATGGCCTCAGCTGCTTTACTGCACCTTCCCAATTACGATAAACTGAACCCTTTGAAACTGTGATCCAACACTAACATTTCCCTCCCTTACGTCGTTTCTGTCAAGCATCATGGTCACAGGGATGCAGAAGTAGCTGACAGAGTCTCTCTCTGAAACCCAACTTGGTGTTCCGCGAACTCAGGTGCCTTTTGCCTTAGCCTCCTGAACTAGAGCATTTGCCTCCACATTTAGCTAAATTAGATCATTTTACCTTAAGCAGTTTGTATCTGTGAATGTGACGATAACCTGTGAATAGTATAAATATACAAATTCCAGCAGAACTCTCTATGATGAGGGGAATGTTCTATGTCTGCACTCATAGAGTCACTAGCCATAATGTATTGGTCCCTACATACTAGACACAAAGCATGAATATGGCTGGGGCATAAATGCATATTTATGTGTTTAGAGGTATAAATACATATAGGGAGGAATGCATAGCACAGAACACTGGCTCATTCTGTAAGAGCAGGAACTAAAAGAAATCTGAGAGAATTTTCCAAAAAATAATTTGGGCTTTGTCCTTGAATTTTCTTAGCTGGGTAGTGGTGGCACAGGCCTTTAATCCCAGTACTCGGAAGGCAGAGGCAGGCAGATCTCTGAGTTCAAGGAGAGCCTGGTCTACAGAGTGAATTCCAGGACAGGCTCTAAAGCTAAACAAGAAACACCGTCTCAAAAAAAAAAATATTTCTTTAGCAAAAAGACTGAACTATTAAGACAATACATTGAGTTACTATCACTTGAATAGTACAAATATAGAAATTTTATGTTGTTATTATTTTATTGTATTTTATATACCTCAAAAAATGTCTGACAGAGTTGTGCATTTTATGTTTCTCAAAAAATGCCCGACAGTGTTATATTTCACCATGTTTTATAATGCTGTGCTTTTTATTTTTCCATTGCATACTCTGTTGTGTTGATAGCATAATCAAGATAGAAACAAGGAGGTAAAGAAGCTTAGGGAGAAGAGAATGAAAGAGTTATATAATAGTGGCCTTCAGAAATGCGAGACCCCACATACAAAGGTTCATCGGTCCCAGAGTGTGGTACTGGGAATAAAATGAAGATGATTTCAGTTTAACATAAGAAAGGCATACCAAATTAAAAACAATAAAGTGAAAATTGTCTAGATTCTTTTGTTTCTCATAATGCCCAACATAATAAAAATTTGTAAGAAAAGAGGTAGTTCCGTAAAACCTCAAGGCAGAAAAGCAGTTGACATTTAAGAAGGACTGGAACTGACCAAGTGAGGAGGTACTATCAACACTCAGGATGCTGGGGTAAGAGGATTGTACGTTTGAGACCAGATTCAGCTATGTAATGAGACCAAGTTTAAAAAGAACTAATAAAGATTGTGTTTTAAAGGAACACAGGAGGATTAGAATGAATAGATCAAAGCCATCACACAAATATCAAGGCAAAAAGTGGAGAAGTCTATATATCTCTCTTGTTCCCTCAGATACCATTTCTTCTTTATGCTTCTTATTGGCAGAGAAATAAACATCTTTGGTTTCTAGGTTTATGTGTTATACATCTGACTCCCAATGTGACTAATGCTTGATTCCAAACAGGAATCTCAGGGCAGGAATTCTGTGATGTGCATGTTGTGATGTAGATAAGGAGCCAGCTGTGTGTTCAATCAACAATCAAACAAGCCAAATGTCCACCTGGTAAGATAAAGAGACAAGAAAGGGAGTCATTTACCTAAGCGGAGATTCTAAACGACATGTACAAGAGATGCACTCCTTGTAAAAGTACGAATATCAAGACGTTTTCTATTTTAGATCATAGAATCTAGTGGTACTCCCCTATAAAATGAATCATCTCAATTTAATGTATCTTTTGGATGCATTTCAATTTTTCCATAGTCACTTTTTCTTAAATACAAAGAGCCGCTCCTCACCAACATGACAAAGTACCATTTCAAAACATGTAAAAGCACCCCAGTCAGGGCACCAGGGGGACTAACTGCAGATCTTCATCTCTCTCTCAGCTTCTCCAAAACCAGTCTCCAAGTCTCTACCCTTGCTCTGCAGAAGACCAGGAGCTGAGGCCTCCCTCTCTACCCCTTGTCCCCATCTCCTTCCCACCTCTCTCCTATCTCCTCCCTGTCCCTTGCCCCCATTACCAGTGGATTACACAGTTCTTTCCCTCCTAAATTTCCTTTCCCCTACTCATTGTTTGCTTATCTTAGCCCCTAACTCCAACAGGCATTATCAGGAAACCAGAGATTGCTGTGTAGGCAGAGTTTTTCTGACCCAACCACCTGTTCCCAAATACCTGGCAGCAGCTTCCCAAATTACCACACAGAGGCTTATATTAATTATAAAATGCTTGTCCATTTAAATATTTTCTTCTTAAATAAAAAGGATGTTTTTGTATTTGGTATTAAGAACACAGTTAAGAGATTTAAAATTTTTTTAAAGTAAATTCAGAAGGTTACTATAGTTCAAACTTCTAAATCTCTAAGAGCGGGATGATCTGAAGCTAAAGTAAAATATTTGAGCAGGGTTGTGGCTTCCCATGCCTTCAATCCCGACAGAGACAGGCAGTTCTCTATAAATTAGTTATTTTCTAAATTCCCGTTACAGTGAACAGGGCAGTAGTGGTGCCCAACTTTAATTCCACCACCCAGGGACAAAAGTCAGCTACAGATCCTGATTGGTGTGAGTGCACACTAGAGAAGTCACATATCCTAGTTACAGATTATTATAAAAACCCTCTCCAGGGTTACTAGAAAGGCTTTTGTGACTGTCAGTAAACTCTTCTCCACGTGTGCAACCCTGACTAACAATGAACCAGATGATACCCAGACTATGAACATAGTTATTCCTGAATTCGTAACTGAGGACTTCAGAAAGCAAAAAGGAGTCCACCAACATTTGCCTGTTGGCTTCCATCGCAAGCGCTTTCCATAGACAGAGAAAATACGATTTCTTTTGAGAAACAAATCTGGACATTTTACAAGGCATGGAGAGCGTTATACTCAGTCATTGCCAACCACCCTAGGGTCATAAGGGTGCCCCTCACAGGGATGGATGGGATTCATTCAAAGGCAGAGTCCTCCGCAGACTTAGCCATAGAAGGGAAGGTATTTCAGTTCTTAGTGACTAGGATGTGGTAGCTAGGGGTCTGCCCTGCCTTCCTGTGTGGAAGCACAGGCTTTATTAAACTTAATAAGAAGGGAGGAATTGTGAGAGCTGAAAAATGCCGATCCATTCTCACCATTGTCTAGTGGTCAAAGAGTTTGAGAGACTAACACCTCCTAACTCAGGAGGTGGTTGCCTGGCTCTTTTGAAGTTAAGATAGCTTGGCGCCATCCTGACAGGTGGTTAGGATAAGCAAATGTCCTTTTGCTCCTTCTGTAGTAAATATGAGGTCACCTGGGGAAAGGCTGTTTTCTGCATACGTGATTCAGTGTACATAAGTGTGCATGACTTGGGACATCTCGCTACCTAGGCAACAAAATACTGATGATGAAAGGTCTCAAGCTATCATGTTAATAAGGTCTTTGTTACTGACTCCTCCAGTTTACATTGGGCATAAAAGCTGTAAAAAAAGAAATGTGGGCGATTTTAGGATCAAAGTTATCAGTAAACTCCCTCCTGATACTGTTTTGTGGTTTCTGTTTTCAATTCCCACACCCATAAACTAGTAAAAAGTAATTTTGTTGAGGCTGGTCCTCGACATTCCTGCCCTGTGGAAACAGCTCAGTTACCTATAATTCCCATCCCTAAACTGCTCCCACCTCCCAAAAAGGAGGCACCTGTTGGACAGTGGGCACCAATGGAAGGGTCTCGGCATTTGGCTACTGCATGGTTTACTCATCAATCACTCGTGAAATGAAAATTTAATGGAAAGCAGCAGCCTAGAGACCAGGGGGTGGAATGGCTACTACTGAGGAAGGAACCATCAAATCATCACAGCCCACTGAAGTAACAGTAGCACTGTTGGCTGTAGGGCAAACAGCTAAGGAAGACAAAAGGAAAATCTATATTTTCTCCAATTCATGGCTCATGTGCAATGGTATAGCCATATACATGGTTATCAAAATGGAGAACCATTAGCTGGCAGATAAATAGCAAAGGTCTCTGGTCATGGGGTCATGAATGGAAATGGCAAAATCTAGCAAAACTTAGAAAAGACATCAAATTTTATGTAGCTCTTACAAGCAAGACAGACAAAACTTCTGAAAATAATGAAATAAGTATATGAGCTGGCATCATGTATAATTAAGACTGGAATATTAAATTTTTCCAGGCAACAAATTCAGAATAAATAATCAGAAAAGGTAGATTACACATAAGAAAATTTTGAAAGTTTACCTGTAACACTAAAAAAATAAGGGGAAATGGAGAACCAAATTAAACCAAGACAAACCTAGGAGAATAACTATTATAGGGAATCCATAGCCAGGCAGTGCCTTTAATTAATTAATACCTTTAATGCCAGCATTTGGGAGGCAGAGGCAGGTACATAAGAATTACGGTGATTTAAATGTAAAAGCTGTTTGCAAAAGGCAAGCTAAAATTCAAAGTGAATGTCCTTTGTAATCTAAAAATAAATACACTTAAACCTTAAATTTATATATAAAGAGAAAGCATATTGATATATTTATCCAAATGTACTAAAAGATATGTAGTTTCAAAATTTAAAAAAAAGTTTTTAGTTGAAAGTTGATAGTTTTTGTTTTTGTTGCCAAAAAATATTTTGATCTAGGAAAGATATAAGCTGACAAAAAAAAAAAAAAAAAAAAAAAAAAGAGCCCCCACAGCCCGAGTTAGAGTTGGGGGTAGGGTTTCTGCTTGTATCTTCCAGGAGGAAAGAATCCAAAGACCACTGGGCAAGTGAACCCTTTGAAGAAAAAAGACAGATCGTCAAGAGAAAATGTCCCAAGAAAAAGAGTAAATTGGCTACTTGTATTGTCCACCTCCAGCTGACTGGCCTGAAATCTTAGCTCAGGGCTCCACCTGAGCACCAGCTACCATCTTGCCCAGCCGCTGGACAGCACCTTCCCGTTGGAGAACCAGTCCAGGTGGATGCTCTCGTCTTCCCACCAAGGAGTTGGCCCATGCCTGGTGAATTCTCAAATGCTTGTCTCTGCTGCCCTCTATAGACCTAAAGTGGCATAGGTCTTTCTGTGGTCCCAATTCAATTAAAAAGTAAAGCTGGCTTTGGGGTTGAAGCGTGGATTTCTTCTTCTCTAAACCCATGCAAGACTGTTAAAGGAAAATCCAACATCTCTGATTCACATCATAAGAGCCACCTAGTATGGGACAGACGAAAACAAAACAAATAGGGAATATTCTATTGCCTCTAATCTCACTATCTTTTGGTTTTCATTTAACTTTCTAAAACTTTTCCTTTTTATTTAGACAAAGGGGGGGGGAAGCATTGCAAGGTATCTGATCACAATGTGAACCCCAAGACTGCACTATTCACTGATGATAAACTGTTTCTAGTTGTGGTGTGGTTCAGCCCTAGCAGACATCTTTAATCCACAAGTTTTTCTGTTTATTGTAAATAGGATTAAATAAAGCCAAACTTAGGTCAAGAGGTGGAGCAAGGAACCAGTTGGGAGGAAGTGAATTTAGGATTATTAAGAAAAAATATAGAGTGTAAAAGGGAGTCAGGAAGACGGAGAGAGACACACAGAAAGTAGAAGGAAGGGGCTCTGAGTTGGTGGAGTCTTGTTTGAGATGCCATAGGAGAAAGGGCTTTCTGGAATATCAGTAGAGGAGGAAGAACAGCTGGGTGCTTTCTCTGCCTTTATGAGTTTGCAGCCTTTCAGTATCTGGATCCTGAATTTTTATTGGCAAAATATTATGACAAGGATTTAGTCAAAAACAAGATATATGTCCCTTAACAAAAGAATGGATCAAGAAAATGTGGTGCATTTATGCAATAGAGTTAACTCAGCAGTATAAGAAAAAAAAAGAAATAAATATGAAATTCACAGGTAAATGGGCGTAATTAGAAAAAAAAATCATCCTGAAAGAGGTGTCCCAGACACAGAAAAACAAATATGGTATGTATTGGCTTATATTTGGATATTAGCTATTAAATTATTGATAGCAATGTCATGATTCCTTTAGATATAAAATATGGGACTGACGGGGATAGATAGAAGTCCCTAAGAAGGGAAATATAATGGTTGTGGAGAATGCAGGATGGCTGGAATGAGAGGATCACAGGAGGAGAGGAGGAGAGGGGGGAAATGGAGGGAATAAGGAAGAAACAGCTAAAACTAAGAGCTGTTTAGGGGGGTAGTATGGAAACCTAACACAGTAGAAGCTTCTTAAAATGTCTACACAGATGAAGGTGATCTAAATGAAATTACTCCATAATGGGGGAGACAGAGTCTCAACTGGCCATCTCTTGTTACCAAATGAAGTTTCCAGTACAGTACCGGGATAGGGTTACATCTGATTGAGTTGTTAGCCATAGGGGTCCCATGGGAATTCCCAAACAACCCAGGCTGCTGCCACGAGCTGACAGCCAGGCTCCATTGCTGGAGATAACACCCGCACAACTCATCAAATGGAGAAATCCAGCTGGAGCCTACACAGCCTTCACCTTTCACCCTTTATGTTCCAGTCAGTGTCTTTTGGTGCAGGAAGGTGTTATGCATCTAAACAAGCCAGCCACACACCCTCTGGCTGATGATGATGTCCTCCCTGCAAAATGTACTGGGGCAATGGTGGCACAAAATTTGTGGGAGTAACTAACCAATATCCGATTTAAGACCTCTCTACAAGGCCTCTAAGTCAACCTGACGCTGCTTGGGTGACCTAGAACCTCAGACTAAAGAGCCTGGACACTTAATGTAAAACCAAATAATGCTATCTGTCTAAAAACAAAAGGGAGAAAAGTAATAGCATAGTGCTGAGTCCTAATGATAGTCTGCTATACCCATCGGTCAATGCCTAGCTCAGTCATGATCAGAGAAGCTTCCTCCTTCAGTAGATGGGAACAAATACAGAGACCTATAGCCAGATATTACACAGAGAGGGAGATACCTTGCAACACTCAACGGTTTCCATCCAATCCTTCCCTGCTGGGCTCAGGGAGCCATGCAGATGAGCAGGCAGAAAGAGTGTATGAGCCACAAGGATGGAGGACTCCAAAAAAACAAGGCCTCTAAATCAACATGATCAAAGCAACTGGTTGTGCGACAGTAGCCAGGACTGTCTTCTTTTTTTTTTCCTTTGAAACTTTGGACTTTTCAGCAGAGCATTTCCTTTCGGGACAAGGCCTTTCTGGAATCCATAGCATGTTGGGTCAAAAATTATCTCATGGCCTGTACCTTGAGGCCTGCAGAACAGAGAAAAGCCTGGCTCGAGTTAGAGGGAACCGAGTGAGGATGAGACAGCAAAATCTATGAAGACGCCCCTCCAGCCAGAGGGAGGACTTGGCTGTCTCTCATTGGCTGGATGTACCCCCACAGCACACGATGTCACTTAACCTATATAAGCTGATGCTCACAGTAATAAACTGAGTTCCTGCTTTGACTTGACTTCCTATCATGTTTGATTGTCCTGCATTGTGGGACTTCGAATCTGACTGTCCTGTGTCATGGAGCTGAGGAACAGGCCGATAGCATACTTTCCTTTCCCTGAAGAATAAGGAGGCTAAGGAGGCCTGACAATAACAGATTGGGAGTACCTGCCAATTCTTCTAACCAGGACAAGATTTTGGCTGAAATGGGCTTCCCCTTTTTGGGCTTTTTAACATTAAGGTCAAAATTTTTGGCCACTCCAGTGGCAGCAGTATCATCCCCAGCCTTCTTGGCTGCAGGTTTCTTGGCTCTTTCACCTGGCATCTTGCAAGGTGGGAAAGAAAACTAAAGTCCTGGCTTCTGGTCTATGAGCCAACAAATCTATTTTCAATAAAAGTGAGGGGAAGTGAGTAGTAGAGGGACTGGCCTCTTTTTCTTCCCTGCCATAAGACAATGCTGTGTTTACATTGAGCATTTCAAGCACCGAATTTTGCCATGTTGCTGACATCCTTAAATCCCATTTTTTTTTTCCTTACAGCTATTTAGGACAGAGACCATATGCATTTTTGTGATCATGCCATGATCTGATACATTGCACAGGGTGACCTGTTTTCAAACAGAAGTGGAAAACAGCCCAAAGAAAAGTTGTAGATTATTGCTGGAGCTTTCGCAGTTAATGAAATTTACAAGGTTAGTTCCACTAGTCTCTTAACTTCCTCAAAATTATCATACTCCACGTATTTTACAGCTCATTTATTCTCTTCCAAGTTTGCCATTAATACCTGACATAACGTTCATCCTCCTCTTCAGACCTCCCCGAGAACTCCAGCCTCTGTCATGTGACCTTGCTATTTCTTACTTAGCTACTTTTCAAGTAATCTGATTGCATCCCTTTTGAGCTAACTTGAGTTAGTGTTAGAACTAGTGTCTCATAAGAAACCACGTGAAAGAAAATATGAATACCCTTCATTCTTCACCATGTGTTTTTCAACTCATGTTAAACACTTAGAGTGACCAATTAAGTAAAGTTCAAAGCTACATGTAAAATAGCTACATTCCTCTAAGGCTTTTTCTGATCTCCAATACTCTTGAAAAGGTGGGAAATTTGGGATATATACATTATAGTATGCGTATATCTAAAGTCTAGAAACACAAGATACATATGATCTTATTGATGAGTAATTATTCTTTAATTTATTAATACTAGATCCCGGATTCTAGAATATTCTGACTCTCACCATAACTCCTACCTTTATAAGGAACAAAGAATGATGAGACCATTGGCAAGTTCTGATTATGAAATATCCCCAATAGACTCATATAATTGTCCCCAGCTGGTGATTCTTATTCCTAAAAATATGGGGTCTCCTCCCGCCCGGCGGGCTCACAGAGCAGCAGCAAACTCCCGCGGGTCCCCAGCGAGCAAGCGGCTACAGTTTCCCACCACCGGGAGGGCACGCGCGGCCGGTGGCGGAGGGTAACAGACACGTAAACACAAAAATAGGCATAAGTGTTTATTAAGGAAGAGGGAGAGAGAGAGAGAGAGAGAGAGAGAGAGAGAGAGAGAGAGAGAGAGAGAGAGAGAGAGAGAAAGGGGGAGAGAAAGGGGGGAGAGGAGGAGAGAGGCAAAACTCCGCCTGTACACCGAGAGAGAGAACAGGAAAACAGAGTGATGAAGAGCGAGGTCACAGGTTAAAAAAGGAGTGGGCGTGGCTAGGGCAGGGACCGAAAGAATAACAGTGATAGTTTTGGGATTTAGGGAAACTTTTGGAGATAGGACCTAGATAGGGAAAATGGGTCACAGAGTCAGTCATTGAGAACCATTGGTTCCTGCTTCCAGAACTCTCTTCTTGACGACAGATATTTTAAACAGAAAGGAAAAAAGGAAGGAAGGAAGGAAGGAAGGAAGGAAGGAAGGAAGGAAGGAAGGAAGGAAGGAAGGAAGGAAAGCTGAGTTGTTAAACAGAAGAGTTGCTAAAGCAAATAACGTGATGTGCTTGCTAGAAAAAGCATTATGTCCTATAGACAAGCATAACTAGTATATATAATACATACATATATAAAACATGTATACAAGTGTGTGTTTGTGTATAAATGGTGATGGTTGGGAGCATTTTAAAGCTTGTTCTTGATTCTGAATGAGAAGGGGAGATGGCACTAGTTTGGATTTCTAGAGAAAAGTTAACACAGCTCCAGATAACCTTCAGAATTCTAAAAAGTCAAATGAACTTGCTGCTGATTAAATGTCAACCATAGATAATTTATTAGTGTGATCAAAATGTTCCAAAGCTACATACATGGACAGACTAAAATGAAACATCCTTAGCATCTAGACTCAGATTTTATTTTTAGTCTTTGCAAAGCAACCACAGGAGTCAAATATCACATTCCTACCTACTTCTGCCCAGGTAGAATTCCTCTGGGGTTGTGTAACACATGGGAAGCAATTCATCTCTATTTTCTTCTGATCTGGTTTCCTTTCTGTCTGCTGTTCACTCAGGCATGTCTAGTTTTCTGACATTGCAAACAAATTATCATCTACGAAAGTTCACAATTGATAATTGTCTTAGTTAGGGTTATTATTGTTGTGAAGAGACCCCATAACCATGTCAACTCATATAAAGAAAACATTTAATTGGGGTGGCTCACTTACAGTTATTACAGTCCATTATCATCACGACAGGGAGCATGGTGGCATACATGCAGATGTGGTACATGAGGAGTAGCTGAGTGTCCTACATTTTGCAGACAATAGGAAATCGACTGAGACCCTGGGCTGTTGTGAGATAATCTTTTTTTTTTTTTTTTTTTTGGTTTTTCGAGACAGGGTTTCTCTGTAGCTTTGGTGCCTGTCCCGGAACTAGCTCTTGTAGACCAGGCTGGCCTCGAACTCCCAGAGATCCGCCTGCCTCTGCCTCCCGAGTGCTAGGATTAAAGGCGTGCACCACCACTGCCCAGTGTGAGATAATCTTTTTTGTACACTGTGAAGATGTATCTCTGCCTAAGGCACCTTCTGATTGGTTTAATAAAGAGATAAATGGCCAATAGCTAGGCAGGATAATATAGATGGGACTTCCAGGGAAAGAGAGGAACTCAGGAAGAACCTGAGGCATGTGGGATTCACCAGCCAGACACAAAGAGAGTAGGATGTACAGAATGGAGGAGAGGTGAAGAACCACATGGCAGGATGTCAATTAATAGAAATAGGTGAATTTAAGTTATAAAAGCTAGTTGAGAAAAAAGCCTAAGCTTAGACTTATAATTAATAAGTCTCCGTGTCATTATTTGAGGGCTGGCAGTCCAAAGAAAGCCTGACAAGAAAGACTAACTACACTGGGAGGTATGCCGAGCATAGGAAACTTCAAAGTGTGATTTTCCAGTAACACACTTCCCTCAACAAGGCCATACACACTTCAACAAAGTCCCACCTCCTAATAGTGCCGCTCTATATGGGAGTATGGGTGTAGAAGAAGACTTCTCTTTCATTTCCCAGCCACCCATACCCAAATCATCACACAGAAACCAAGTTAATTACAACACTGTTTGGCCTATTAGCTCAGGATTCTTATTAACTAACACATCTTAAATTAACCCATTTCTATTATTTTATATTTTACTCATGGTTTGTTACCTCTTGCTTCTTAGGTGGCTACATGGTGCCTGCCTCCTTCAACAGCTACATGGCATCTCCCTGACTCTGCCTACTCTTTCTCTTTATCTCTGTTCTGATTTCCCACCTGGCTTCACTCTGCTAAGACACTGGCCAAAACAGCTTTATTCATTAACCAATAAAAGCACCACATATACGGAAGGACATCTCACATGGTATGGGGGCCAATTACATTCAAATTACCACATTAACTATGAAATCAAATTACAAATCAAAATAGTCTATGCTCTTTGGCAGAAGTTTACAGTTTGAAGCTGGGTGGCATCCCTGGCAACCCTTGACCACATGTGGTCAGAGTCTGTAAGCTAGACATGCCTGCAAGGAAGGAATGAGTCTACTAGAATTGTGCTGTGTTTCTCTGTTTGAGGGAACATATATTACTGTCCCCAAATGTGGTCGCCTCCGTGTATCACACAACAAGGTGTTTCCTGCACCATTTACAATAAATGGGGCCCTGAACAAGTTCTGTTACTCCTGGGACCTAAAGTGGTACTTCTCGTCGAGATAACACCAGTTTCTCCTGAAATAAGCTTTCTCTGAGGCTGACAAGTGTCTTTCCAGCTCAAACAAAAAGCTATATGGACCAGGGTTGAGGATCTGGTACCATAACATCCTAGTCTAAACTACTCCTAGACTCCCAGCTTATAAGAGCAAAGCTAAGGAGGTCATATGTAGGCCTCTTTATCAGCTGGAAAGCATCCCCCTCTAAAGTTAGCTTTAGTAACTTACAAAATGTTTGCATGTAAGAACTATTTTTACGAATTGAAGAGAAAATAAGAGGTATAAGACAGGAGAGAGGTTAAAAACCACAGGGCAAATGTAGGTTGATAAAATTAGGTTAACCTAAGTTACAAGAGCTAGTGGGGCAAGCCTAAACTATAGGCTGTGCTTGTGTGATGGATAGTTTTATATACTTTAAGTCTTATTTTAAATCAAAGGACAAAGTTGAGCACATTTTATGAAACAACAACAAAACCTACTGAAGTTTGTCAAGTCTGGGTTCAGCCCTCTTTCTTTTTTAAGACAAAGTTCAGTGTAGCCTGGCCTTGTCTCTTATCTTTCATCTTACCAAGGATGAGCTTGAGCCTCAAATTTTCATGCCACCATATTCCAAATACGCACCTGCACATATGGTTTTAAGATTTTTAGACAGTGCCTGAGGATTCAACACAGAGCTTCAGGCCTACTAGGCAAACACTCTAGTAACTGAACTCATCTCCAGCCCAAACGAGTTTACTTCTTGATGCTGAAAGGGTCAGCTAAATGGTCCCACTAGGATAACTTTCTTATCTGGCATCCTGTTTTCTTTTCAGAAGATTCAATTTCTGAAGTTCTCAAAGGAAGAAATAGAAATGGCAAATATCTCAAAGAGTATTCATCACCCTTAGCAACTAGAGAAATGCAAATGGAAACCACTTGAGATTTCATCTCACCCCATTCAAAATGAATAAGATCAACAAAACAACCAACAACAAATGCTGGCAAGGCTGTGGGAAAGAGGAACCCTCATTCACTGTCGGTGAAATTGCAGACCATGGCAGTTACTCTGACAAAAGGTATAGCCAGTTCTCCAATAGCTAAAAATAAATACACTGCAACCCTTCTGTACCACCCCTTGGCATATGTCCGAAGGCCTCAGTCGCCTGTGCCACTTGCTTATCACTGCTCGTTTACACTCTATTCACAATAGCTGGGAAATGGAAACAACCTACATGGTCTGCAGTTGATGCATGGACACAATGGAATGCTACTCAGCTGTAAGGAGAAATGGAGAAGAAATTTTCAGATAAATGGATGAAACTAGAATATATACTGAGTGAGGTAGCCTATACCCAGAAAGACAAACACTGTGTTTCCTCTCTCATATGAGGCTCTTAACTCCTAATCCTCAGCTGCAAGTGTACAACATAGAGTAACTGTGGAAATAAAAAGAGAACACAGTGAGGAGGGAGCTCTAGAGAGGGGAGTAGCAGGATGCATGTGAAAAGAATGGAGAAATGGAAAAAAAACAGGAAGGGGTTTCTGGTTGGGAAGGGAAGACGAAGACAGGAGGGGTGAAGAGAACACTGAGGATTCTAGGAAAAGACATAGAAGTTTATTTTTTGTTTGTTGTGTGTGTGTGTGTTTTTCTGGTTTGGTTTGGTTTTGGCATTTTGAGACAGGGCTTCTATGTGGAATAACATGGCTGTCTGGGAACTCTGTCAATCAGACTGGCCTCAAACTCACAGAAATCCATTTTTTCTCTGCCTCCTGAGTGCTGGGAATAAAGGCACACACTACCACCGTCTGGTGGAGATCATTTTTTATTTACCTAAAATTACCTATAATGCATAACTGGTGAGGTAAGAGAATGAAGACGGGAGACACACCAAGCACACAAAGATGGAGGTGTGGGCTTGGGGAGACAGGAACTGGGACTGTGCCATCTGGAATCTCAGGTGGAGATGCCCCAGCAGCCTAGAAGCCCAGGGTGCTTTTTATAAACAGCTGAACAGGGATATCGGATTATCACATGCAGTGGAACAATGAAGCTGGGTTTAATGTATACAGTTGAACAAGGGGGCAGGTTTAGCTCATATTGGTAGGAGGAGCTTCTGTGGGGCATTAGTCTTCAGTCTATAAACACCATGGAAGGAAACCTGTGGTAGACATTTTCTACACACATTATCAAAATCCATACTCAGACCAGAAGGGAAGGCTTTGCCATTTTCTGTGGGTCTAAGACTTTGGTCTTTGACATGGCCTTGCCCATGCCAACAACACATATTGACTCATTACTTCCCTGGATCCCTACCCTACACCCATGAAATCACAAACATAGGTACCTCAGCCAGACCTGAACAGTTCCAACAACAGATAATGTGCCATGTAGTTGGGTTACCTTCACCGGGCACCACCACTAGATGAAGATCTACGTGGAATTAACTTCAGTGTGATAGAAGTACAGCTGCTCAATTTCGGAGGTGAGATCACAGGAAACAAAACACCATTCCTCTCTCTTTCTCTCTCTCTCTCTCCCTCCTTCCCTGCCTCTGTCTCCCTCTTCTTCTCCCACCTTCCCTCCTTTCCCCTCTATGGGAATATGATATCATCTGTCTATCTGTCCATGTACCATCTACCTAGCTTTTCACCACTTGCCTTTATAGCTTAAGTGCTATGTGCTGTAGATACCAGGCCAACCCAGAGAGACCAGATGGAGATCTTATAACCAACAAGCCTATGTCATAGTACCCAACGGTTACTCCCATCTACTACCAGAGATGTGACTGCACGAACATTCAGAAGATTCCTCCCTCAGTCGCTGAATCTCTCAGCTGAGGCTTCTGATATCTATAGAGCAGAGAAAAGTAGGACCACCTGTGTCCTGCTGCTTTCCTGACCCCTAAGAAACAGGCAGAATAAGTGATCCCTGTTGTTTTAAGCTAAATGTGGGGGCAATTCGTTACACAACCAAAGTAACCTGAAAGTCAAATGCATCCTTTGTGTTCTCTGTGCCAGGCACTATTATTCAGCCTTATGGTGTTATTTCCCTTAGTCTACACACTAAACCTCAACCTTTTCTTTTATGCTAAGTACTATGGCTTTATATATTTACTAATTATATAGTTAATATATTATATAATATGTATTATATTGTATTTTTATTGTATGTTATAAAATATATATTATATGTATGTTTTATTACAATTATCACCATGTATTTAATCGAAATAAAACTGGGATATAATAGCCAGGTTTGGTGGCACAGGCCTATAATCTCAGCATTCAGGGGACAGATGCAGGAGGATCATGAGTTTGAGAGCAATCTAGACTATATAGGAAGATATTGTCTTAAAAATACCTGACCAAGCAATCAGTAAAAATTGGGATGCAGTAATGGATGGGATGTATAATTATAGGATTGATTTATAAAATGTGCTGTTATCCAAGCAGTGACAAATATGAGCAGTCTTTCAGATGCCTGTGAACTGTAATATAAAAAGTAAGTGACTTGCATAGGTAGGGCTTTTACCGTTGATTTGTTGTCAATGGCCGCTGACGGGGAATAAAGCTGAACTTCAGGGATGGTGAAGCTATAACTTTTTCCTCCATCAACTTGGTGGGGGGTCCCTGATGTTTATTCATGGTAAGAACCCTTGCTTTGTGGGGAAATCCTAGACCTATTCAGGACACCCCAGGAGAAGCTGATAAATATATATCAGTGTCCCTTGGGAAAGCATTCTGCTTCCTAGTGCTGGTCCCAGAAATGCCTTGAACCATCTGATTAGTACATAGAGAAGTCTTCAAAGAGGCAACAAAGAACTGTTTCAGGGCCAATGCTTAGAGAGAAACGTATTGACAGTAACATTTTTATGACTTTTAAAAATACTATTTATTATTATCATGTCTGTGAGTATGTGGATGATGTGTGTAGGTGAGCATGTGCCAAAGTGTGCGTGGAGGTCAGAGGACACACTTGTGAGGTCACATTTCTCATGTCACCTTTCTGGGGTGAGGACAGAACTCAAAAGGCTGGGCTTATGAGGTGAACACTTTACCCTCGAGCTCCTCTGTAAGCCATGAAGTAGCTTTAATATAATTACAGCTAAACACTACACTTAAGACTCTTTTAAGGGCTTAATTCTATAGTGTTTAACACTATAGCTCATTATCAAATTTCTTTTAATAAGAAATCCTTGGACATTATTCTAAAATATTACTTTTACCTCTTTTCCTGTCACTATTTTCATTTTTCTTAAACATCAGTGAAGGTAGCAAGGAAAAAGCTGATTAAATGATATAAAGGCAACTGCTCTTTTAAGTTCTTTATTAAGTTATCAAAGTTATTTATTAAGTTATGCCAGACTGTAGCATATCGCATAAATGTAGCCAGATATTGTGGCTAATATTTGAGTAAGACAGCTAGATCACCTAATCAAACTCTTTTATGCAAAGGTAAAAATAACAAATAAATACAACAAAACTACATCTGTATATACATGCTGATCAAAATGTTTATGTATTATGATTCATGCTAATTAATCATACATACCACAATTTAATGTAAGTATTATAAGTTGGCACTGTAAATATTGTCATTATTATTGAAACACTTAGGGTGAAAATTCAACCCATACTGAGTTCAAGACAGCAATTCAAACTGCTTTGTTTTATCGGTTATCAACAAACGGAACAAATGCAGTATTTTGTTGACAGATAATATTCAGTGGTATATTGGATGTTGAACTAGAAACACTGGTGAATATTAAAGTCATAAATAATTCAATCCTTTGTTGCATCAGTGTACGACCTCAAAATCACCCTGTTCAATCTGAAGGCGCCGTAATGGCCCAAAGTTCAGCAAGGCCAAATCATACCCTACCATATATAGTAACAGACTATAATACAGAGTTTCAACAAAGAAAATACAGTTAGCATAATAATGAGGCATTAGCTGAAATGCACACAGAATTGTTGACCTGAAACAAAAATCCACAGAAAGGACATATTCTGAAGGATGCTGACAAAGTAATTAAAATAGCTAGAGAAATAGACCTCACTTAAAACCCAGCAACTCTTCAGTCCTGTCTTAGTCACTTAACCTCTCACTTACACTCCCTGACCCTTACACACTGTTTTAATATTCAGTTATTCAGGAGAGTAAATTCAGAGGCTTGCCAAATTAAATTCCCCGGATCCTGCTGCAAGCACCTCTGTCCCAGACCCAAACTGTATGATTTCCATAATGTGCAAACGTCTTCCAGTGTTCCACAGCTCTTTACTTACTGTGCCCTTAGATGCGAATGCTGCTCTCTTTCGTTCTGTCTCAGATATCATTTTTGTGAACCTGCATCCGGTTGGCCCAAAATTATCCACTGCTTCCTGCCTCTCCATTCATGTGCCATTTTATATGCCTGTTTCATTTACACTTATCACAAAACCACACTGATATCATTTATGTTTGTGCGTTTATTTCCGAAGTTTCAAGTGTGAATGTCAGAGACCCTTATCCTACCTTTTAGCTAACCCACTTGGTGTGGCCTGGGAATACTGGTTCCACCTTTTATTGATTGGTGTGATGATCTACTTAACTTCCCAAACCCTCATTACCTTTTTTCACCCATTTGCTGCTGTTTGGTTGGTTGGTTGTTTTTTGTTTGTTTGTTTGTTTGTTTTGTTTTTTTAATATTTATTTATTATGTATACAATATTCTGTCTGTGTATATGCCTGCAGGCCAGAAGAGGGCACCAGACCCAAATACAAATGGTTGTGAGCCACCATGTGGTTGCTGGGAATTGAACTCAGGACCTTTGGAAGATCAGGCAATGCTCTTAACCTCTGAGCCATCTCTCCAGCCCTGTTTGTTTGTTTGAGGGGTTGTTGAAAACAGAAATGGAACCACAGTAGAGAGGCTGGAAGTCAGAAGACAACTTGTGGGAGCCCTCTCTCTCCTACCATGTGAGGCCTGGATATCTAACCTGGTCGTCAGGCTGGGCAAAGAATGCATTTACCTGCCGGTGTGACATTATTTCTGGGGTAATGTGAACACATGTCTACTAACTCTGCCTAGGGAACTGATGAGAAGCCAAAGTAAGAATATTACCAGTGTTCAATGTGGTGAATTATTGAGTTTGTTAGGGTTATTTCTGGGTATGGGTGGGGAGTTACTACAGGAACAGAAATCATTCAACGGGAGCTGCATTACTGAAAGCCAAGCCCATCATGGTTAATAAGGCAGCTCACAAAACCTGGAAACAAGTAGTTCTGTAACTGGAGGTTTCTTTCCCACCCACCAATTCCCAAATAATGACACTGAGTCTTAATATTAATTACAAATTGTTTGGCCTACTAGCTCAGGCTGATTATTAACTAACTCTTATAACTTAAGTTAACCCATTTCTATTCTTCTATATTTTACCACAAGGCTCCTGGCTTATTACCTCACACCTTGTTTCTCCAAAGGCTGCTCACATCTCTTCAACTCCACCTTCTTTTTCCCTTTATCTTTGCTTGGATCTCCTGCCTGGCTCTATTTTGACTGGCTATTGCCCAAATCAGCTTCCTTATTAACCAATGGTAATAAAACATATTCAAAGAATACTGAAGGGCATCCTACATCAGAGTTCACGGTACAACTTTCAAGTAGATTGACAGATTGGCAAGGAAGCCCAATTGATGTGGGCTTCTTTGAGGTCGCTCAGTTGGTCTCTGTCTCTTTCGGGCAGCCTACCTGGTGAGAGTGCCTCTTAGCAATCCTTAATATCAATATAACCTTGGAGAAAGATGGGTCTAGTGCATATGGTCAATTCTGGAGACTTCTTAAGACTTCTGAGTTATTTACTTTCTGAGTTTTAAGGCACTCTCCTGAAGGAAGGAATGTGTCACTTCCCTTTAAACCTCCTGACTCTTAAGAAGCTTCCATCCAAATGGAATGTTTTGTCTCAGAAGAAATTGCTACACAACACCCCTGGGCTGTCTATCTCACTGACCCTTGAGATAGGATTTTGCTATGTAGTTCAGGCTAACTTCAACTCACTATACTCCTACCTCAGTCTCCAGAGTGCTGGTGTTTTAAGCATCCACCACCATATGAGGCATAAGCCTTATTTCTAATGGATCCCCTGAAAGGAATTCCTGTGAGGAGCAAATGAAACTAAATGTACATTGCCCGGTATATAGCAATAAACTCAAACTCCATATAATTAATTCCTGTTTAAAAGAAATCCATGTATGCTATCCAACACATCTCTAATGCATCACAGAAAGCAATAGAAGCATCCATAAAAATGTTAAGTCTGTGTTTGCATCTGTTCCAGGATCTTCTGAAAATGATAAAATGATGATCACCATAATAATTATTAATGATACCAAATTCATTCCTCAATAATCTTTCTATTTTAATATGAAAATACATTTAATTAGGTGCGTTTAAATTAATATATTAAAATTTAAGTATTAAAATGACTTATCACTACAGAAATATTATTATATAAAAAGGTTCATGATATATTAATTTTAAATGCCTTTAGAGATGTTGATTAATGGTAAAGAGATAGGAACTAAAGTAAAATAGAAGTTTGTTCGGGTGGAGGGTGTCGCATTTTCTTAAAATTTAGCGTTAAAATTAGCCCTAACCTGAAAGTCAGCATTCCAAAATGTGCACCTCCATACTCACATGACATACAAAACACAAATCTAGGTTGTGAACTCTGCTGCTGGAACAGGGGAGTAAAGTGAGCTTCTACTGGGCTTCTGCTACATAGATCCAGGAGCTTGAAACACTTTGCATTTTTCAGTGTAGCTTGTACTGAGGAAGAATTTAGTCTAGATAATTGACTGATAACAAGTTAACCTCATCTATTGCCCTGGACAGCAATACTAATGAGCTGCTGGCTGCCTGAGGCCATCGTCCTACATACAGGACAGTGGATGAATGAAAGCGAACCGAAGTGGATGTCCTTCCTTGGGGAAGCAGAGACTGTTTCAGAAAAGATGAGAAAATGAACCTTGTCTCTTTCATCCAAACCAACCTCTTTGTCTTATAAGGACTGGAGACATAACTGTCCCAATGGGAAAAGGCAGAGAAACTCTAATATTCCCGATGGCTTAAGCAGCAGGCAGGAGATGAAGGCAGAGCCCAGATGGTAATGGTTCTGTTCACCTTATCCTCCAGGATCATCGCTCTTCATTCTTTCTTGTGCTTACGCTTTTGGCATAAAGGTCAAGCAAATAGCCAATATGGTATTACCTTAAAATGCACATTCTGTCCACAAATAGTGAAGGTTTTTTTTTTATTCTACCATATATAAACTTTAAGGCTTTTAAAATTCAAGGCTCTTAGGAAATCCTAAGTAAATTCATTCATTATGAAATTTAGACCTTCCAGCAGATGATAGCTTAAACACTGATTATTCTGCTTTCAACAACATAAAGTGAGATTTCCATCCAATATTAATAAGTTGAATTAAATGGAAAACAGTGTAAATAAATTAAGAATGCATTGACTTGATATTATTTCCATCCATCAGATCTGAAACAACTTGGTATCTTTCTGTTGTTCTTGTTCATGGTGGATTGAATGAGATGGCCCCTAAGGTTCATATATTTGAAACCTTGGTCCCGAGTTGGTGGAACTCTTTAGGAAAGATTATGAGGTGTGACTTTGTTGGATGAGGTGTATCACTGGGACACAGGCTTCAATGTTTCAAAAGCCCATGCTATTCCCAGTTCACTCTCTCTGCCTCTTGTTCATGGATCAGTATGTAAGTGTGGGACCCTCACCTTTTATTCTCAAAGGGACAAGAAGGAATTTCCTAGCAGAATGTTTTAAAATTAGAAACACAGACAAGCCTCCCATTCCCAGAAAGACAGCACTTTCTTTCCGCCCTCAGCACCTGGGAGATTCCAAGTATAAGGACACTCAGCCACCTGGTACAGGCTGATAAAGATGGCCTGACTCAGAAACAGGATGGCTTTGCTCTAAGAACAAAAAACTAGCTGACATCACAGGATGGGACAGAGCAAAAGACCTTGCACCCATGCCAAAGCAGATTCAAAAAGCCTCTTTGTAGTTACACCTTTAAAAGACTAACCCAGCAGAGGAAGCTCAACTCCTCTCTACCTCACTGCAGTGGGATTAGAGATGGGTCACCAACATGTTTGTATTATGCTAAATAAACCTGTTTATTACAAGCTGGGCCTCTCTGGTGGTCTCTCTCTGGGGGTCATAATCTGGGCACAACAGTAAGCTCTCAGCTACTGCTGCAGGACCATACCTGCCTGCTTGCTCTCCTCTCTGCCATGGTGATCATGGACTCTAACCCTTTTTTCTTTCTTTCAATCCCTTTAATAGGGTCCTCTGAGGAACCAGAAGAATAACACGCAGGGAAGACAAAGTAGCGCTTTTTAAGCCCACTCAGTAATTCATCAGTCTTCTTCTGGTAACTGGATCTTGCTGGGATCAAAACAGTTGGATTCCATAATGGGGAGGCCGTTGGTTTCTCGGTATTTTACAAGTCTCTCAGCTTCCCGGCAGGCCCACTCTTGCATCCTGTAGTCAGGCAGATATGCCACAAAAGTGGTACCAAAGACCAGGACAATGGAAAAACCAAAGAAGAAGACAGCTCGCATGTTCCAGACATCCACCACAAGGTCCTGGTCATAGCTGTGAAAGTCTGGGTTCTTCGCGTAGAGGTTTTCGTCCTCGGGTTCTGGGTCCTCCTGCCAGAGTGTGGTAGGTTCTCGTGACAGTTTTCTCTCCACAGCAGACGGGGAGATTACAGCCCTGGAGGATTCCGAGCGAACGCGGGCAGCCAGCAGCTCTCGTATAGCCGCTGCTGCCAAAAGACGGCGAGCGTATAAACTTAACAG
Source organism: Alexandromys fortis (assembly GCF_014885135.2). Classification (NCBI taxonomy): domain Eukaryota; kingdom Metazoa; phylum Chordata; class Mammalia; order Rodentia; family Cricetidae; genus Alexandromys; species Alexandromys fortis. The sequence goes on from NW_026067988.1 coordinate 5,207,657, forward strand.
CCTGGCTGCCATGACAGCTTGTGAGGCTGAGTCGGGGATGGGGCTGGACTCTAACCCTTTAAAACTGCAAGCTGCAAATAAACTTTTTTTGCAAGTTGCTTTGGTCATGGTGTCTTATCACAGCAATAGAATAGCAACTAGGACATTGTTACAGCATATATAGATGTTTATCTAATCTTAATATCATTAATGAAATAATCTATATGAGGGGTTAAGCAACTGCCTATTAATAAATTGTTGTTGTTTTGAGGCAGAGTCTTCTTAAGGGGCTCTGGTTGGCCTCTCACTATTGCTATCATCCAGGCAAATGCAAACCTGACCCCACCCATTGAGGACCTTGCAGAGGCAGAGCGACCACTACTGCACCCATGGCAGGCAGTACCCTGAATCTTTATAAGGGGCAAAGATTCCTTTAAGAGACAAGTTATGCCCACTACTCTCTCTTTCTGCCATTTTTCTGAGGAGGCAGGTCTCTGTCTCTGTCCTCTCTCTCTCTCTCTCTCTCTCTCTCTCTCTCTCTCTCTCTCTTTCTTTCTCCTCTGATGCGTCACTCCCCTCCCTTCACTATGGAATTAGTGGTCCCATCTTGTGCAGCATATCATTATAACTATGATGATCTCCCTGCCTCAGTCTCCTATGTGCTGGATTACAGACATGTGCCCACTGTTCTTTGAATGAACTAAAAAGTGAACTCTGAAATCCTGAGCAAGTCACAAGATATAATTTATTGGCCACTGTAGGTTATCAGTCAGAGAGCCCTATCTGTGTTACTTGCTATGCTACCAACTGTAAAAAGTAATTGTTTGAACTCATTCCTGTTGTATCTATAGGAGCCTGTACTACGCTAGAGCTCACTTTGAGCAGGATAGAAGTAGAACAGATATGTAAAAGAAATACCTTACTTACTGGGAGAAGCACGGGAATGAGCTCCCAAGGTCCCAACGAGGAGCAGAAGGAGGGAGAACACAAGCAAGGAAGTCAGGACCGTGAGGGGTGCACCCACCCACGGAGACAGTGGGGCTGATCTATTGGGAACCCACCAAGGCCACCTGGACTGGGACTGAAAAAGCATGGGATAAAACTGGACTCTCTCAACATGGCAGACAATGAAGGCTGATGAGAAGCCAAGGACAATGGCACTGAGTTTTGATCCTACTTCATGTTCTGGCTTTGTGGGAGCCTAGCCAGTTTGGATGCTCACCTTCCTAGACCTAGATGGAGAGGGGAGGACCTTGGACTTTCCACAGGGCAGGGAACCCTGACTGCTCTTTGGACTGGAGAGGGAGGGGGAGAGGAGTGGGAGGAGGGGGAGAGGAGTGAAAGGAGGGGGAGGGAAATGGGAGGCTGGGAGGAGACGGAAATTTTTTTTCAATAAAAAAAAAGAATATTCAGAGGCATGAATTCTGAGGGTGGTCAGAGGTAGAAGTCCTACTAAGCTCTTCGTTCTACAGCAAAATTCTGTCAAATGGGGCTGGAGAGATGGCTCAGTAGGTAAAAGCATTGGCTACTCTTCCAATGATCTTGAGTTCAGGTCCCAGTAACAACATGATGGCTCACAACCATCTATGATGGGATCTGATGTTCTCTTCTGAAGTAAAGTTGATAGAACATTCACATATAAATAAATATTAAAAAAAAATTCTGTCAAACACATTCTCCAGTTTTTCTCCAACTCTCACTGTAAGTCCACTCCATTCTGCATCACTTATGTCGCTGGAACTGTTCTTATGATTCTCACATTGCAAATTGAGTGCCCACCTCTTCCTCAGCTTAGCACTGAGCACAGATGTGCCCTTTTCCTCCCTGATACACATTGGCTCAGAGGACACCATATCCTTCTGATTTTTTTCTTCTATAAAAAAAGAAACAACTTCACAGGGACTGACCTATTGGAAAGATTTAAATATGTGTCACAAAAGCATTCTTTGCTAAAACTGTATAATCTAAGATGTCTCTGTGTATAATCCACCATGTCTATAAGACGACAGAGCTGAAGGTTTAGAACATTATACAATTCTTTGTATCAGAGAAATGAAAACTAAGCAAGAAGTGGGAAAGCCAGCGTTAGCTAGAGTTGACACTTAGGAAAAGTTTAATGGCCAGCCCCCAACCTAGCATCTCTTCTGAATTCTTTTCTTGCAAAGGGGGTAATTATCTTAATTGCAAATCTTCACTCAGCAAGCAGCTTGAGGGCCAAAGGTGATTATCTATTGCCTCTTCACCTGCAGACCATATGTTCACTGTGCTGAGAGACAAAGGCTAAATAAAAGGACTGTCAAATAGCAAAGAAACCCGAGGTCGCTGCAAAAAGTTAGAGATTCCTTGCCTAAATGAAAACACTCTAACTTCATAAGATGAACTCATGGACCCAGAACCAATGGCTTTATGAAGAAATTACATATGCAAGGAAATCTTGAGCTTTGTAAGCCAACGTTGGTAATTATTCATCCACCGTCCTCCTTCCCATGATGCTCTGGGAAGTGCTAGACGGGGTTTGTTTACTAGTGCAGGCTCCTTTCTCAACTCATGATGATATCTGTGTGGTTTATACTATAACTGTTTTAGGCAGCGGTGTGTACCACTGATGTATTCTTAAGAAGAGGTGTATACAATTGGCCCCTACACACCTGTCACTACGCCAACACAAAGGAAATTGATAAAGATGTACATTCGCATACAGGGTTCTGCTGTCACGCTCACTGTCTTTCGAGATGCCAGAGATGGGAGGTCTTACACAGACAGAAGACTAGAGGCAGTCTGATACTCCTTCACTGCCTAGACAAGAAGTACATTATCTGTGATGCAAACATTTATAGTTAACTTGGTGACCACATTGAACTGTTTCTCCTCTTTTCTAGCCTATTTCCACCCATGGTGAGTCCTTCAAAACCAACCATAATTGGATTATATTGAAGCGATTTGTTCTTTATCCACAGACGCTCAAACCATGAGTGGTATATCCACGTGTTCGAAACCATGCATAAACCTCATATTGTCAACTGAGTATTTGAAGTAATGAAGTAGCAACTGGACCAACTTTTGAGTTGCCTAGGTGAGGGAAGGTAAGGGCACACGGGAAAACGAGTTATCACGCAGATGGGCCTTCATCCGGTCTACTGAGAATGAAAGAATGGCCTGAGTGGGAAGAGACATTTTCTCTTAAGTTCCTAGACATGCATTTCAGAAGATATGCTCCCAGAGATGCCAGAAGCCACCAAGTGTGAACTTTAAAGGATGCCCCATAATGGGCAACAAGGTTAAAAGAGGTAAAATGACTTAGTCCCCTCCCCACATCAAGCCAAACCTGAAGAAATGATTATGTATGCTGATAAATGCTTCAACACAAATAATACTTCTCTCAGCAGGTTTCAAACTGAAGGAAAAAAGTTCACTAGATTTATGTTCTATTTTTAATATAATCTGCTTCACTAGACATCCTTAGCTACAGTCCACTTCTTGAACTACGTGGGATATGGCCATTTTTCATTAAGAGCAAATCAGATTTAGGAAAGACAGAACACAGATTACTTTATTCCTATCTGATACCTTCTCAAAACCTAAAGAGAATTAATTCATGAAATAAACAGGATATATTTCACGCTTTCCAAATTAAACTGAGATTTGTCACAGGAGTCGGTTTCTGTGACATTGCCTTGGCCTCATCATCTTATGATCAAAAATTCTACCAAAATCAAAGGTTTGCCTCTACTGAGTTCCATTCAATTCTATTGACCTCAGACCTGTCAGATTTCTGTCACTACAGAAATCAAGATGACAAATACTTCATATAATTAATTTACATTATTAACTTGGAGAAGTGCAACTGTATTAAAATCTCCCTTGTTGCCATGATACAGAAACATTTACCTGTTGTATACTTCAAGTGAAAATTGTACTGTAAAGTAACATCTTGTCAAATTGTTCCAACAACATTAATTAAGCCTTTTAAAATAATAAGTTTAAATTTTTTATGAAAAAGATTGGGAGTTTGATCATGCTAAATCTTTTTGTTGCATTGATGATGATTAAATTGCAAGTAGGTACTTGCAATTCAGAAATTATATGCCTGTTCTTTACATTTATTAAGGTATAACATAAAATGCATATTTGTTTTTTTTATTTTTTAAGAAGTATGAGTTTTTTGTTTTAGTATTTTTATAGTTATAAGGAATATAAAAACTTTCTGGACCAAAGAAATCCAGGAAACATTTGTTTTTAATCTGCTGTGCTTGGGCAGGTCAGCACATTTGTTTTTTTTTCTTTTTTTCTTTTATGCTTTCTTTCTTCCTTCCTTCCTTTCTTTTCTCTTTCTTTCTTTCTTTTTTTTTTTTTTTTTTTTTTTTTTTGCTTCGGTTTTTTTGAGGCAAGGTTTCTCTGGGGAGCCATGGCTATACTGGAACTGCTTTGTAGACCAGACTGGTCTCAAACTCAGTAATTTGTTTGCCTCTGCCTCCTTTGTGCTGGTACTAAAGCCCTGCCCCACCATGCTTCTGCTTGTTTTTGTATGTAGCAAAAGAAAGTCATTTTCATCACTCTTCAGTTTAAACCACTATATCTTTCTACTGTGCATTAAAATAAACCACAGCTGAAAGAATTTGGGTAATTTGCTCCAGGGAAACGGCCTTAGGGTACACTGAGTTTGAGGTGGGAGCACTCTCCTGGTTGTCTGATATTGCTAGCTGTTCCAATAGAGCAGTGGGTCCTGAGAATCTTGGTGTGCTGAGCTGAGCATGCCCACCCATCAGGTTAAGGCTTCGATGCCAAGTTCTTTATTGAGTCTTGTCAGAAGCAGAAGCCTTCAAACATCCTCTTGGTAGATGATTCCTCTGTTCACAGAGATAGGAAAATTACACATGGGCTTTATCAACAAGGAACTGCGAAACTGAAACTTTTCTAAATTTTCAATAATAAATGCAAGAGGGGAGACTAAATTATCTTTCTATCCCACGGGTTTTAGAAAATGCACTCTGAAATTGGTATCATAGGAATAGATGATCCTTGAATATGTGATTAAAAACCATAAGGAAAAGGCTCTATTAGATCCCATTAATAAAGTCATAATCAAAAGTGTTAACAACTTTCTAGTTTTTGTGATCTGGGGGTGACTTTCAACTTTTCAATTTTGCAATTTGTTGTAATTGCCATTATTTTCATAAGTAACTACTGATGTAGGGAGATGGGACACACTGCTATCATCCGAAAGGGAATAAAAGATTATTAATTCTGAGTCAAATATAAATGACAGTGGCCCAGGAACACAGATTAATTTGCCCAACACGGTAAGTTCCAATGAGAAAACAGTTACATGAACTTTGATAGTCACAGAACCAAAGAAAACCATAAGTCAACACTTTTTCTAGATGCCATGGTGAGAACATCAGGTAGACCGACCACAAAAGCAAAGAAATTTCTGCTATAGATTCTAGATGTTATCTGGTGACATTCTTTCTTGGGGTTGGTGGAAGGTGATGGTCTATTAAATTTGAAGGTTTTAGCTGATAGTTGAAAAGATGTTGGGGTAGACACAGAGGTAGCCAAGGAAATTAAAGACATCGAAGGAAACAAACACAAGACAATTTGGTTTTGGTTTGTGACATTTCAATACACACTCATGAATTTCTTATACATCTATAGTCCTTGTAGAATCTTTAACTTGTATATGGCTTCTTTTTTTTTTTCTTTCTGGGAACTTCAGTTTATATTTTCTTAACAAATATTACATGTGTAATTTTGTATTCCCTATTTAAAAGAACACCCACACCCACACCCACACCCTGCAATTCTTAGGTTGTGTAAACTTCAGGGCACATAAAACCTGGACCTACACATGCTTGAAAATAAATATCAATACAATTTTATGTGAATGCAAAGTAAACATGTGTTGTTGTTTGAATATGAAGTACTCCCCCCCACACACACACAGGCTCACATGTGTGAGCACTTGGTCCCTAGTTATTGGTACTTTGAGTAAGATTAGTGAACCTTTAAGGGATGGGGCCTTGTTGCAGGAAGTAGTCTTGGGGATTGGCATTGAGGTTTTACAGTCCAGCCCCACTTCCTGTTCCTGCTTAGCTTCTGATCTACTGATACAAAGAGACAGTCTTGTCTCCTACTCCTGTCACCATGCCCTCTTCACCAGGTCTCTTTTCAGTTGAACTAGAACTGTAATTCAAAACCAAGTACATCTCCGATAAGTTGTTGTTGTCAATGCACACAACAATGAAAAAGTGTGTGTGTGGGGGGGGTGTAAAATAATACAAGAGCTTTTCCAAATTACTAGCTGATGGCTGAATATTAAAGAAAAAGTCTCATCAGAATCTTTACCATCAGATAGCCATAGTCAGTGACTGGCACCCTAAGGATGAACACGTGAGAATTTGAGTTAAAGTATCTGCCAATTCCTCATGGAATGAAATCTCGTCTGTTTGGGGGTTCCAGTCCACTAGAAATTAAAGACAGTTCTAAATTACTCTGTTTATCATGGGAAATCATCCCTGGCTCCTTGCTTCCTTATCATATGGCTCTTCTCATCTAAACACAGCAAGTTCTTCCTTTACATTTTTATTCAGTATCTCTCGGCTAAGCGTAAAACAGCCACTATCACTCTCTCACCAGTTTGTGAACATTTCTACGCTGAAATTATTTTAGAGTAGTTATTCATGGGGCTTGCAAGTTGAAATGAAAAAGCACTGAAAATCAATTTCATTATAAGCTTTGAAGTAAAGGGATGTTGCATCAAAAAGAATTTTTTTTGACGGGCTGGTAGGTGGTATTTGCTTATTTTATTCTGGAATGCTACAGCACAGCAGCTATTAAGCTGCTGAAAAACCCAGCTGGTGATTTTCTGAATACATTCCCTGTACATAATCAGGGACGTCTCAGCTTGACTGGGTGTTTGCACCGAAGTCACTGAAAAGAATACATCTGTATTATTTCATGGCAGTGACTTCATTTACAGCATCGTGTGCTTCTCGTATCCTAGTGGCTGCTTTAGTTAACGATCCTGTTCCATAGCAAGCTGGAGATTTTCCCCAGTGGGTATCAAAACAGTGAGACTCACAAATGGTTTTCAAAACCCTGAGGACAGTTCAAATCAAAGTTTACGGTATTTAATGGCCCAAAAGCCTAAGGTTTTAAAGCCTTGCATACATAAGCAATGTGACATGGGATAGGAACTGACATCCAAAAATTGCAGTCTACAGAAATGTCAGTAGCATACTAACATCTAAGAGAGGCAAGACCTCATCCTGCTTACTGGAACGAACTACTGCAAATGTCAAGGGCAAAGTGGACTCCCAGGTAGAGCAAAGTTAAGAGTTTTGTTCTGATAGGAACACAATTTAGAGGAATGTGCAGAGATAGATTATTTTTTTAAAGATCTATTTATTATTATATGTATATGAGTGTTTTGTCTGCATGTATATTTGTGCGCCATGTGCATATCTGGTCCCTAAGGAGAAGAAGCTGTTGGGTCCCCCCAGGACTAGAGTTACTGTGGGCTACTTTGTGGGTGCTGAGAAGTGAACTTAGTTCCTCTGGAAGAACAGCCAGTTCTCTTAACTGCTGAGCCACTTCTGTAGCTCCGAGGATCAAAAATATTTTAACATGCCGGGCAGTGGTGGCATACACCTTTAATCCCAGCACTCGGGAGGCAGAGGCAGGCAGATCTCTGTGAGTTTGAGACCAACCTGGTCTACAAGAGCTAGTTCCAGGACAGGCTCCAAAACCACAGAGAAACCCTGTCTCGAAAAAAAAAAAATTAACATAACAATCAGCCTCCTCTCATGACACACTGGGCTGTCTTGTCATTGCAACTCTATCCCCTCACTGTAACTAGTGAGGCAAGGCGGAGCCTAAGCATGTTTCATATGTGGATATCTGACTTTACTATAAACAGTGTAGACCTTTCTCGATGCTGGGACATGCAAGAACAAACAGAGAGCCATAAACCAGCAGAATTCTCATTAAGCATGCTTTAACCTGGGTGAGCAAGGCAAGAGGGCATACAAGTTCTTCTCCAGGCTATAATGAGAAGAAAAGCCGTTTTTCCCTATCTGGGTATCTAAGTTACTGTTCTATTTCTCTGAAGAAACACCATGGCCAGGGCAACTTATAAAAGAAAGCATTTAATTGGCTGCTTGCTTTTAGATTCAGAGGGTGAGTCCATGAACACTATGGTGGAGGCATGGTCCTAGAGCAGTCTGGCATTTGTGTGTGTGGTGGTGGGGGGGGGGGTCAGGTAGAATTTTTTTCACTCCTTTGTGACATGCCTCCACCAGCAAGGCCACAACTCCTAATCCTTCCTAAAGCAGTCCACCAACTAGGGACCTAGCCCTTAAATATGTAAGCCTAGAGGGACCATTCTCATTCAAATAACCATATTGAGTCTAGGTAAAGTGTCAGTGAACTAACGAAGAGCAAAGAACAGAACCACAACCTGCCTTTCGTGTACTCTAAAGAAATTCTTCAGGCTCTCTTGGCAACAACATCACCACATATTTGAGCACAGTAGAGGCATATGTTTGCATATTACAGTGCCTGAGGATGGGGCAGGACACTAGGGAACTGCACTTACAGGCACTAGTGAGCCACAAATGGATGCTCAGAACAGAACTCAGGCTCTCTGTAAAGCATCAAGAGCTCTTGAATGCTGACCGTCTCTCAAATCCAACTCCTCACCCAACTTTGAGCCATCTCTCCTGTCCCTACTGACTTATTTGAATTGGGATTGACAAGGAGGTCAGAGGATACCTTGCAGCATTTGTTTCTTTCTTCCCAGAAGGTGGGTTTTAGAGATTGAATTCTGGTCCTGGGCCTGGTGATAAGTGCAAAGCCACCTCACTGGGTCCCATAAATAACATTCTAAAAAGCAAAAGGGGAGATTAAAGACAAAAGGGATACAATAATTATGTTTAAAGAAGTGGACTTGCTTCCATTTCATTTTAAAAGCTAGCTAGGAAAGGGAAAGCCAATGGGGGGAAAATCTACAAACTACACCAAACACATACAAATTGGGCAAGAAGATAGTACAATGAAGGACCTACACTGACAATACACAACATAACAGTCTCTAGCATAGTATTAGACTATATTACTTGCTTCTCTGATTTTTCAGAATGGACTGTTTATTCCTAGAAAAGAAATACATTTGAAATGGACTGAGAGAATAGGAAGCCTGAAATTTCCTACTAACATATGAACTTGTTACCATATTATTGAATTCAAAGGCTAAAAATCACTACATTTACTTCATTTTCCAAATGCAAAAATGTAAGTTCATTTATTAGAAAACTAATCATGGATTAGTGTAAGGAAACAAGCCACAGGCTCTCTGCATATAATTGTAAAACAACTCACTGAAGACTTAATAAAATATTATGGCATGAATTAAAAAGATAAGGTTTCTGGAAGAAAATATCTTCACAGTGAATTGAAATGTTTCAAAAATGCAATGGTAAGGACACTCACAGACCATCCCTTTAAAAACATAGACCTCTGGGGCTCGGCAAACAGTTCAGTAGGAAATAGGTAGCCATGAAATCTTGACACCTGAGTGTAGTTTGTCGAGCATATGTAAAGATGGGACAGGAGAACTAACTTCACAAAGTTGTCCACTGACTTCTGCAAGCATACTGTGGTATGCACACAGAGGGTAGACCCCTCTCAGAGTCACTGGTCCATTGCTGTGAACAGACACTAAGACCATGACAGCTCTTATTCTTTAAAAGAGAATTTAATTGGGTCTTGCTTACAGTTTCAGAGGTTTAGTTTATTATAAACTAAATTATAGTTTATAGTTCAGAGGTTTAGTTTATTATAAACGGCAGAAGCACATTTGCATTCAGGCCGGGACTGTAGCAGTAGCTGAGGGGTCTACATCAGGATCTGGATCCTTAGGCAGGAAGAGAGACTCTGGGTTTGTCATGGGCTTTTGAAACCTCAAAGCTCACCCTAAATGTTATGCTTCCTCCAACAAGTCCACGCCTCTTAATCCCTTTCAAAGAGTTCCACTCCCTGATAATTAAGCATTCAAACAACATGAATTTTGGGGAGCCATTCTTATTCAAACCACCACACAATACATCATGTAACCACACTTTAATAATAATAAAGTGCATTTAAAATGTAAAAAATGTAACATACATACTTCTAGATGAAACAGAGGACTAGTATGTACCCCTGTGTGATCCGCTTTAGGAAAAGGGTAATGGGAAGAAAGAATACTATCCTATGAAGGAAAGAGAAAGGCTTTTTGGAATACAGTGCAGTAGACAACACAGAAGAAACACTTATTTTGGTCCACAGTCACTTGCCTCTGTCGTTTTGGGTATAAGATGAGCAGAGCATCATGATCAGGAACGTAGGTGGAACAAACTGATCAATCACATCATGGGCATCAAAAAACAGTGGGAGGTGGAAGAGACTAGAGTCCCAGTAACCCCTTCTAGGGAGCATCTCTGCTAATCTAACTTCCATCCACTAGGTTCCACCTCTCAGTAATGTTACAGGCAGGCAGTGAACCCTTTCAGTGCATGGCCTTTGGAGAACCTTTCCATTGCAAGTCATAACAAATTAATATTGATTATTATTGCACATTAAAAAAAACTTCAGATGGTAATTTTGAGACTTATAAGCCAATAATTCTTCTCCCATAAAAAGTAAATTTGTTGCATGTAAATAATAGTGATTACTAGACATGATTAACATGATTAAATAAAGTAAATTGCAAGAGGATTATTCTTACACAACAATGAGAGTTCTTCATAAACATAATTATTAAATGCCTAGTAAATACCACATTTAAAAAATACATTGTGTGTGGGGGCGTGTGCGCATGAGAGAGAGAGAGAGAGAGAGAGAAGGAAGGAAGAGAGGAAGAAAAAGGTCAGAAGATAACTTGCAGAGTCTTTTCTCTGCTTTCACTGGTTGGATTATAGAGACTGGATTATAGACCATCAGGCTTATTAAGAAGCTCCTTTTCTGGTCAACCCCGAACCACAGTTTATGGAGTTTATGGAACTTATTCACATAATTCTAGGATGTGAGTGCTAAGGTTATGCTCATTTTTTATAAAAGGAGGCCAAAAAAGAAACAAGCAACAAAGAAACAAAAACAAAGAAGTCAACTGACTTCTTAAAGTCAAACAATTTAATTTAGAAAAGTTGAATTCTGAGCTGAGACATTTCCTTGAAGGTTCATGTTTTGAGGTTCACATGAGAGTTGTTTCTTTATCTTTTGGGGGATAAATAAAAATAAAATTATGCCAGGCAGTGGTGGTGTACACCATTAATCCCAACACTTGGGAGGCAGAGGCAAGCATATCTCTATGAGTTCAAGGCGAACCTGGTCTACAAAGCAAGTTCCAGGACAGGCTCCAAAGCTATATAGATAAACCCTCTCTTGAAAAAAAAATAAATAAATAAGTAAATGAAATTATATAGACATGTATATATAGGCAGTTTGTCACACTAGACTGAGTTGGAACTCACCACTATGCCTAGGATGTCCATAAGCTTGCAGCAAGCTTCCTAGTTCAGCCTCCTCTAAGTGTGAATTGCAGACACACAATCAACCTGGATCAATAGAAATATTTCTTGTGGTTGTCCCACCAGCATAGAAGCTGTTTAAAAAGTAAGAATGGGCCAGGTGGTGGTGGCGCACGCCTTTAATTCCAGCACTCAGGAGGCAGAGACAGGCGGATCTCTGTGAGTTCGAGGCCAGCCTGCTCTAGAAGAGCTAGTTCCAGGACAGGAACCAAAAAGCTACGGAGAAACCCTTTCTCGAAAAAATCAAAAAAAAAAAAAAAGTAAGAATGGATTGCCAGAATGTTTCTGGAGAAAGGCTTCTGAATAATCCAAGTGATTTCAGGAAAAGGAAGTGACTCAGAAGGAGAGAACTGGTGTCTTACAGCCTCTGAAAGGAGCCATTGAGTAGCTCTAAAACAAAGGAGGTTGGAGACATACTGACCACCATATACCCATCTTACCTTTCTAGTCCTCTTCTTTTTAAACTGTGTATGTGTCTATAAAAAGAAATCATTTAAAGAATAAAAGACTTCGGACTTGCTGAACATAG
>NW_026067988.1:5222293-5259370 GCF_014885135.2 Alexandromys fortis
TTAGCCATTCTGACAGGTGTAAGATGATATCTCAAAGTTGTTTTGATTTGCATTTCCCTGATTGCTAATGAGGTTGAGCATGACCTTAGGTGTCTTTTGGCCATTTGAACTTCTTCTTTTGAGAATTCTCTGTTCAGTTCAGTGCCCCATTTTTTAATTGGGTTAATTAGCATTTTAAAGTCTAGTTTCTTGAGTTCTCTATATATTTTGGAGATCAGACCTTTGTCTGTTGCGGGGTTGGTGAAGATCTTCTCCCAGTCAGTAGGTTGCTTTTTTGTCTTAGTGACAGTGTTCTTTGCTTTACAGAAGCTTCTCAGCTTTAGTAGGTCCCATTTATTCAATGTTGCCCTTAGTGTCTGTGCTACTGGGGTTATACTTAAGAAGCGATCTCCTGTGCCCATCTGTTGTAGGGTACTTCCCACTTTCTCTTCTATCAGGTTCAGTGTGTTCGGGCTGATATTGAGGTCTTTGATCCATTTGGTTTTTTAAACTTTGTTTTGCTTTGGCATTTTTTGACTTGCTTCGTTTCATTGGAGGGAGGGGGCTGTTTTTGTTTTGAGAGAGGTAAAGTTGAATGGGTAGGGGTGGGGAGGATCTGAGAGGAGTTATAGAAGGAGAAAACAGGATCAAACTATACTGTATGAAAATAAAAAAGAAGAAAAAGCTTGCTTCAACTTCATGTTTTACCTTAATTATCTGAATGCTGTGGTGGGCTAAATAAGGCCTTTCCAAAATACCCAGAATCTCTAACTATGGCAAAAAGGACTTTGTAGATGTGACTAAACCAAGGATTTGCTGTGAAAATATCTCCTGGACTTTCCACTCAGACACGGTGTTACTACAAAGGTTCTTATAAAAGAATGGCATTGACAGAGCTTTGTAAGTCTGCAGCAGAGGTGAGAGTAATCTCCCCCAAGCCAAAGAACGTGAGCAGCCCATGGAAGCTAGAAGAATAGAGAGCAAATTCTACCCTGGGTCTCCAGTAGGAAGTATCTTCATCTTAGCTCAGTGACACTTATTCTTATCCTCACACATAAAAACAATGTTGTGTTGTCTTGCAACCCTTATACCTAAGGCTCAAGGAACATTGCAAAACAGGAGATGGAATCAACAGGGGAAGGGTGATAGAAATGTTTTAAGAACCTGAGAACCAGAATGTCTTCTGCAAAGTAGTGTCTTTTATAATTGATTATAGTGGTATTTCATTTGTATTTTATTTTTTTAATTTATTTATTTATTAATTAATTAAAGATTTCTGTCTCTTCCCCACCGCCACCTCCCCTTTCCCTCTCCCTCCCCCACTCAAGTCCCCCTCCCTCGTCAGCCCAAAGAGCAATCAGGGTTCTCTGCCCTGTGGGAAGTCCAAGGACCACCCACCTCCATCCAGGTCTAGTAAGGTGAGCATCCAAACTGCCTAGGCTCCCACAAAACCAATAGGTGCAGTAGGATCAAAAACCCATTGCCATTGCCCTTCAAATGAAGAAAGTATGGAATATATACATATTAGAGTACTACTCAGCAGTAAAAAACAAGGACTTCTTGAAGTTTGCAGGAAATAGAAAACACTATCCTGAGTGAGGTAAGTCATTTGTATTTTAATAAATAAAGTTTGCCTGAAGATCAGAAAAATAAAAGTCCTACTGGCCAGCCTTACAGACCAGGCAACAATAATACACACCTTTAATCCCAGTAGCCATGATGCCACACACCTTTAATCTCATTAACCACACTAGTTTGCCATAGAAACCAGATGGTAGTGGTGCATGCTCTTAATCCCAGAACTAGAGAGAATTACAAAACAGGAGGAGACAGCTCTCAGTCTCATTCTGAGATTCCTGGAGGTAGGATTGCCATTTTGGACTGAGGTAGAGGTAACAGCCAGTGGCAGGCTGTTCTGCTTTTCTGACCTTCAGGTTGAATCCCAATTTCTGTCTCAGTTTTTATTAATCGCACTTTGCTTTTCTGGTCTTCAGGCAAGCTTTATTTATTACAATACAAATGAAATGCCACTACAACGGGCGGGGAAGATGCACCTACAACGTCTCACCATATGGTTGCCTAAACAAGATTTGCATAATGATAATCCCAGTTGACATGCCAACGTGGATGGAATAAATCTCACAAGGGTCTACCCTTAGCTGAAGAGCAGCAGGCAACCAAAGGCTGCGGAGAGAGGGAGACTCAGTCTTCTCCAAAGACAAGATTCTACATAGGCTATCCAGTGATACCTGCCCTTCTGCCTGCATGCACACCTGTACCTGTCAGGAGGGCAGTTATTGGGACTTTCTCAAGCCATAATAATGGTTGTAATAATTTACTTATGATTTCATTCTTCAGCCGCCACTCTCTCATCTACAAAAGACAGGCGAACCTTCCCTATTCAGGACCACACTGTAAAAGTGATCAACGCCCTACTTTAATTCTCCACAGTTCCCGTAACTTCAATATGCCCACCAGTACAATATCTACACATGGAATCAGAACTCCTTTTCCATCACAGGGTTTCATCAAATAAATTAACATTGCGTATTTACATAACTTCCTTTCTTTCACCAGTTGTTATTAGGTTCCTGGGCTCACTAGTGGGATTATGAAACATTTGTGAGAATCTATCCCACACATCTTAGTTTTAACCCTCTTTAGCATGAATTTTGTGAGCATCACACAAGTTCCAAAAACTTGGTTCAGTTTAGAACAATTGACTAGTAGTTAGTTAAATATAATTTTCCTAGTAACTAAAAATGGGAAAGGGTGATGTTACTCAACAGAATGATCATTGGTAAAGCAGAAGTTCTGTTTTAAGGTAAAAAATATATGTTAAATTTCATATAGACTTATAGAAAGAATGGTTTCTATTTCACTTTCCTAACTTCTAACATAAATTTACCTAACTTCTAGTACAAATTGAAAAAGTTAGTTGTCTTAATTTATCTAAAATATGTTAAATGTGCTAATGATGAGATGGGAATTGTCTAACTAAATTTCAGAGTTAATTCAGAGAAATACTAACCCAATATGATACTGTTAAACTTAGCTTGTACTTTCTGTGCTCAAAATAATCACCTCATTATCTTCAGTGTTCAATTCCCTTCACTCAGTTAAACACACAGTTTATTATCTATGAAAGGATGATACCTGAAAATAATAATTAGATAAGCACATGATGTGATCAGTAAATCAAATTAAGTTGACTCTAGATTAAAAATAATAGAACAAAAACTATTTTTACAAAGATAAGTGTTAAGAGATCAAGAATGCTAAAGTATAATACTTTCTATTTTTCATTTATACTGTCTGTATCATTTGAGCAGAAATAATATTGAGCCTTGAACATGGATCTATGTAGCTACTACCCAAAATTTTGCCTTTGTTTGTTGAGGTGTGGGCAAAGTTTCCTGGTTTACATTTCTGCTCTGAGAATTAATTTCCCTAAACATAGTGATGGGATTCATCAGTGAGTAGCTGCAGCTGTGATTCCAAGAGATGAACCAGCACTAGAAACCTTCTCAGTGGATAATCTTGACAAACTGTGAACAAAGTTGCCCTCTGCTCCTTCTGTTCCCCTTAACCTACCACTTTCAGATCTCCAGCAACTTCAGTGTGCCAAAGTTCATAGTCAAGTTCTTCTCTAACTTGACCCTCCACCAACAGTCAGTGGATTGTTCTTCCACTTTACAGCTTAGTCAGCTCCCTTGAGAGCTGGAGGTGGTAAGGGGATGAGGAGGGCATCTTTCCCTCACCCCTACCCCTACACTGCAGACAATCCCTTGTACCAACTATGCCCTTCTCATGCCCTTCTGGTCAGCTTGCTCATGCTTTTGGGAACAGGGTCGGCTCTATTGTGCTGCCCAGGTGAGGTAGAGGATCCTCTCACCTGAGTGCTTCAGCCTGGTGATAGGAAGGACCAGTTCTCCCTAGTGTTACAGTCAGTGAGGAGCGGGGCCAACACTGTTCAGCTCTATCCTTTGGTAGTATCAGGAACTACGGACATCAACACAGGCCACAGTTGCATCAGAGCCAAGAACCCAAACATGGGACTTAGCAGCAGCTTAAGCCATCAAGACATCACCAAGGACCTGAGTGAGCCACGCCTCACCACTCTCCCCTCTTCAGATATGCTCTGTCCACGGGGAATGAACTAGTCTGTCTCTGTCTCCCGTACCACATCATACATTTGTTCGCCACAGTAGTGACCTTCTGCCTGGCACCGCAAGAAATGCATGGCTCTGTGTTTTCTCCTTAGAGTCTGGGGCAGACTGTCGGTTGCTCAGTTCCTTATACTACTCAAACAAGGCCATACTCCGTAATCTTTGTCAAGTTGCATGACTCCCTAATGACCAAGCATTCAAATATATGAGCCAATGTGAACCACTCATATTCAAACCTCCACAAATTCAGTGTTATTTTCTAAATATCCATCTCTTTCTAGCTATACTTTGGCCTTGTAGGCACCTACATAGATCCTAAAATTTTAAAATGATCTATGTGATAGTGGTGCCAAAATCTCTGTGTTCTCATATCTGTTTTCTCATATCAACAATAGGCATTACCTCAGGGCAAAGGGTTGGGGAAAGGGGTTTTCAAACAAAAAGACTTAAGAAGCAAGGTGGTGTATCCATTTTTATATTGAACAAAACTGACTTCAAGATGCTTTTTTTTTTGTATTTCAAGACAGGGTTTCTCTGTGCAACAGCCCTTGCTACTCTGGAACTAGCTCTGTAGACCAGACTGGCCTTGAACTCAGAGATCCACCTGCTTCTGCCTCCCAAGTGCTGGGATTAAAGGCTTGTGCCACCACCACCCAGCCAAAAATGACATTTTAATTCTTAACATCTGCCCAAAACACAATGACACCCAAGTTTGTAAAAGAAACTCTACTACCCCTTAAATCACATTTGATTATAATATAGCAATACTGGGAGACTTCAATTTCCTACTCTCTGAATGAACAAGTCATTCACATAAAAACTAAACAGAGTAATACAGAAGCTAACAGGCATTATAAACCCAATGGACCTAACAGATATTTACTGGATATTTCAATCAAACAAAAAAGCTTATACCTTCTTCTCAGTACCTCATGGAACTTTCTCCAAAATTGACTACTTACTCAGACACAAAGCAAGTTTATCTCTCTCTCTCTCTCTCTCTCTCTCTCTCTCTCTCTCTCTCTCTCTCACTCCCTTTATGGGTTAAAGCTAGATTTCAACAACAGAAATTAAAGAAAGCTTACAAACTCATGGAAACTGAAAAACTCTTTACTAAATGAAATATAGGTCAAGACTGAAGTAAGAAAGAAATTAAAGACTTTTTAGAATTCAATAAAAATAAATATACACATTCAAACTTATGGGACACAATGAAGGCTGCTCTAAGAGGCAAGTTCATGTGACTAAGAAAAAAAACTTGAGAGATCTCATACTAGCAACTTAACAGTACATCTAAAAACTCTAAAACAAAAAGAAGTAAGTATTCCCAAGAGGAGTAGATAGCAAGAAATAATCAAACTGAGGGCTGAAGTCAATAAAACAGAGACAAACAGAACACTACAAAGAATGAGAAGTAAAGGGTTGGTTCTTTGAGAAAATCAACAAGATAGACAAACCATTATCTAAATTAACAAAATCAGAAACAACAGGGGAACATAACAATAGACACTAAGGAAATCCAGAGAATAGAAAGGACATACTTTAAAAATACAAATTCCACCAAATTGGAAATTTTAAAGAAGCGCTACAGTACCCTATAGTACTTCAATACCCTAAATGTCTTGATTTTCCTAAACATAGCACTTTCCAATAGAAATAGTCATTAAAACTCTTCCAACCAAAGCAAGTCCAAGGCCAGATGCCTTAAGTGCAGAATTCTAGCAGATATTTAAACAAAATGCCAACACTCCTCAAATTATTCCACAAAAGAGAAACAGAAGGAACACTGCCCAATGCATTTTACCCTGATACCTAAATGTAAAAACTCAACAAAGAAAGAGAATTATAGAAAGATTTTCCTTATGGACATAGATGCAAAATTCTCAGTAAAATACTCGTAAACAAATCCAACAATATGTAGAAAATGACACGGAGTGATCAGACATCTTACACCCTAACCTTCAATTCACATAGAGACTGAATGCTAATCTGGAGAGTAATTTGACTGCGTTAAATGTCAATCAAATCTAAAACAAACAAATACAAACAAATCCATTTCCTCACCTCTGGCTATTTGACATCTCGCATTAGACGTCTTTGGAATCTCAAGCCTATCATGGCAGGTAATTCATAAATCTCAGCTCTAATCATTTATCTTCCATCCAAAATTATCTACTTTCCTCCCAACTGAGTTAACAGTAGCACCATCAACTAAGAGCAGGTTAGTATCAAATATATTATTAACATTATCACTGATTCCTCTCATCCCACAGCATCCAAATGAGCAAACTGTAAACCTACCTCCAAAATACAGTCTATTCACCGTCCTCTATCTCTGCCATTGCCAGCTCAGTCCAGAAAAGAATTAGATAAACATTGTTGAATGGCTATTTGAAAAAGAAATCATATACCTAGGAGTTTCCTGATTAATTTTAGTAGTCTGTCAATCCACAGACCTCCATGAGTTTCACAGTAGCTCTTCCTACTTCCTGTTGAGGACATCACCACTGACCTTAATATTGTCTCATAGAGCTGGTCTGAAAAAGCTCTGAAGGCTAGAAAATGATGGTCTTTATTTATCTTCTTGAAGGCCTCTTTTATGCATTATCTTTGTCTTTCAAATTATTGCAATTTTTTTTCTATCTTGTAATTGGTATTTTAAACTTGGTGGGCTTTAGGGTGTGCTTACTTGATATTTGTTTATTTGCTTAATTACTGGGTAGAAGTAGACTTAAATGTTAAATAATTTTGGTTAACTTATTATATTATGCTCTTAAATGTTAGGCTTAGAAATAAATCCCTTCTTGCGTGATTATGTGAACATCAGTCTGTTCTCTGAAATGCATTTAATACATTTAATCACTCTGGAACTGGATTCACTGTCAGGTGAGAAATAAGGATCCAATTATAGTCTCCTGCAAAGAATACCTTAATTGTATCAACACCAATTATTGAGTGTGCATTACTTGACCAGCTATGTGAACTCGAAGCTATATTTATGGGAGAAGACTGGCTCTGAGTTCAGATGGCGTGTGTTAAGTCAGACTGACTGGCCCTCACATTTATATGTTGTCTAATGCTAGGCTCAATTTCTTCATCTGTAAAAAGTGATGACATTACCTACCTCTGAGAGCTCTGTTAGAATTAGAGAAAGTAATACAAAGAGCATGATGCTATGGTCTGGTAATGATTTGTCTCCCTAGAACCCAGGTGTTGGAAGCTTGGTCTTGAGCTTGAAAATGCTAAGAGGTGGCAGCTGATGGTAGCTCAGTTATTAGATTGATTAGAGGTGTTGTTTCTATAAGAAAAAGTTCTTATGTATTTGTCTCTGTTTATGGTATTTTGACTTGAAATACCTAATTTTACAGAGACATGTTAGTAATATGTTAACATCTGGCAGTGTTATAGCTCTCTCACTCTTTTTTCTTGTATTAAGCATCTTTGTTGGGTAGTGATGGTGTAGGTGTTCAATCCCAGCACTCAGGAGGCAGAGGCAGGTGGATCTCTGTGAGTTCAAGGCCATCCTGGTCTACAGAGTGAGTTCCTGGACAACCATCACTACACAAAGAAACACTGTCTTGAAAAACAAACAAACAAAAAGGAACCTTCATGTTTTGGTCATTCCTGAGCATGGGGCCTTCTCTGAAATGTAGTTGATATACCTACTCACTGACACTCCGCTGGAGTAAATTGATTTGCAGGTATCGAATGCAGATCGTGTTTTGGTTTGGCACTGTATCCTGTGTCCACCTCTCAATTCTGGGACTCTATCCTCCTCTTTAACCTGTGCAGGACTTCTGTGTGCTGTCACAGCCTCTGTGAGTTCATTTCTGCACCAGGCCTGCTGTATCTGGAAGACACTACTTCCTTGGAATCATCAGCCATCTATAGCTCTTATAATATTCCATCCTCTGCTTCCTCCCAGAGCCCAATTTGGTGGTGATGAGGGGCTTGTTTCGTTTTGATATTTTATTTTTTTGTCTTACTGCTTTGATGATGGAAATTACAAAATGCTTCCACACTAGCTCAGAATTATGTATAATAAGGGTTATTTATTTAGGGGTAGACTTACAGATCAAAGTCCTAGATCACAGTCCACTGCATGAACAGGGAATGGGAACTGAATCCAGCAGCAAGAGAGCAAGCGTGTGCTTCACCTCGGCAATTATAGTATAAGAAACCACACCCAAGTGGGCTGGTATCTTAAAGTCTGTTGGCTAAAGCAGCCCCCACAGCACTGCTTTTTGTGTGGTTTTGATTTTCATTTTTTGATTGTTTTTTTTATTGTTTTTTTGTTTTATTTTTATTTGAGAGTGAGAGAAGGAACATGAAGTTGAGTGGGCAAAAGGGTAAGGGTGTTCTGGAAAGAGTTAAGAAAGGGAAAATAATTAAAATATATTACATTAAAAATCAAATTATATGAAAAGGAGCGTGTTTGATTATTTTGGTTTTTGTTGTTATTGATATTTATACTTTCTATGTGAAATATAGAGACAAGTGTTATAGGTTAAATGAATTTCTAGTATTTTAATTAAGACCACATTAAATTAAGAAATTAATGGATTAAAAAACTGTCTTAAATACTATCTTAGCGACAGATTCTATTGCTGTGAAGAGACACTATGACTATGGCAACTCTTATAAATGAAAGCATTTAATTGGGGTGGCTCCCTTACATTTCAGAGCTTCGGTCCACTATCATCACAGTGGGACATGGTAGCATGTAGTCAGACACGGTGCTGGAGAAGTAGCTGAGAGTCCTACATCTTGTAGGCAACAGAAAGTGAGCTGAGATCCTGGGCCATATCTTGAGCGTATGAGACCTCAAAGCCCATTTCCACAATGACACACTTTCTCCCACAATACCACACCTACTCCACAAGGCCATACCTCTTAATAGTGCTACTCTCTTTGGGGACTATTTTCTTTCAAATCGCCAGAATCAGCACAAATCTCTTCCTCTTTTGCTAAGTGTTCAATATGAGTTCTTCTTTTGTGCTTAATTCTCTGTGTCAACACTGCCAGTATGAGGAAGCACAGGTTTACAACTTAAACTGTGCCGATCCTTGGGACAGTCCAGTGGCACAAAAGTCATTTTTTTCTTTCCTGAAATGTTTCACAGAAATTTCTGTAAAGTTGTCTGTGGCTGGTAAATTTTTTGAAAAGATCACTGACAATTGGTAGTTCTTAGAAATTGCTGCATTTGCACAGCCTGTTTTTTGTGGTTATCTATTCACGTTATCCAGATTTTTCCATTTATTTGCGTAGAATTGTATACTTTTAGAATTCTTTGAATGACTTCCTTCGGGGCTTCCTCTCACACTGTCATTTACTAATTTATATACTTATAGTCCCCTTGCTTTTCCCTTATTAAAACAGCTACATTTTTTTCCTGTCAATATTCGGATTTCAAATTTATCCTCTCCATTTTTTCTGTTCTTTAATCTTGCTTTTATTAATCATTACATACTTCTGTTTCTTCCCTCATTTCATTTACTTATTTATAAATTGTGTAATTTCATATTACAGCCTTTTGGGGGAGCGTGTGAAACTAAGAACTCTATAAAATGTTTCTTGTCTGCATGCATTAATTATCATAATAAAGCTTTTATATTACCACATGAAGTGACCTTTGGCTTTCTGGTTTGTTTCTGATTTTTCTTGATTGTGATCATAAAGTAGTTTGTGATAAAATGCATCCATTGAGGATTACTCTGTGATGAAAATATATCAATCTTCATGAGTCCTTCTATAGATATTTGAAAGCAATTTTTTAATTATTCAGAATCAATGTTCAACACACATAAAATTTTATTTCTCTGTCTGTCTGAGGCATGTATATATGTACATTTGTATATGTATATACTGCATGTATGTATATGTGTACATTTGTGTATGTATGTACTTATGACTGCACATGTATGCCTGAGCTTTTACAGCATGCTCTTTATTGATTGACTTAGCTCCAATGCCCAAATTCGATAATAGATGACAAAGATTTGCATTTATTGGTAAGGGGAAATGTTGGCTAAATGATATCTAATTATAACAGATAAAGGAAATTAGTTTCAACAACCCCGCTGAACTGCAAGTTAGCTATCATTTTTTATATCAGGCTAGTTATGCTTTTGTTGCTGTCATTGTTTTATTTGCCAACTTGACAAAAGTAGAGTCA
Source organism: Alexandromys fortis (assembly GCF_014885135.2). Classification (NCBI taxonomy): domain Eukaryota; kingdom Metazoa; phylum Chordata; class Mammalia; order Rodentia; family Cricetidae; genus Alexandromys; species Alexandromys fortis. The sequence continues at coordinate 5,232,617 of NW_026067988.1, forward strand.
TCTGGGAAGAGGCAACCTCAGATTGGCTGAAGGTAAATCTATTTGAGCATTTTCTGGATTAATGATTTATGTGGGAGGGTCCAGCCCACTGTGGGCAGCGCTACTCCTGGGCATTTAGTCCCAGGAGGTATAAGACAGATAGATAGCTGGACATGAACCTGAGATGCTAGCCAATAACAGCATCTTCTGAATCTCAGCTGCAGTTCTCAACTCCAAGTTCTTGCCCTACATTCCTGCCCTGGTTTTCTTTCATGAGGGAAACCCAAATCAGGCTTTTCTTCCCCAAACTGGCTTTGGTCAGTGTTTTATCACAATAAAAGAAAGCAAACTAAGACAGTTATTATATTCCTGAAATATGTAAGTGGTGGGGATTGTATGCTTTCATTTCAAAAGTGCAAATTAATAAAATGCATTTGTCATTTAGCTGAATTTAACCAGACTTTCAAAAAATGATGTTGCACACAATAAAAAAAATAGATATTAGCTGTCACTTTTAAAAAATAAAGTTTTCCAGGTTTTTTAAGACCTTAATCTCTTATACTCATGTGTTTTTGTTCATTTCCCCTTGTAATTTCTACCCTTTCAGCTTCATGAGTGTTACTGCTTTTGATTGGAGCATAGATTTTCATGACTTTTATATCTTCACTACCAATTGTCCCCTTTGGCATTATAAAAGACCTTTATTGTAAAGCGCTTTTCATCCTGAATTCCACTGTATCTGATATTGACATCTCAAGAACCACTTTAATTTTAACTCTTCTGAAAGTTTTAGATGTGTCTCCTGAATGCAGAACAAAGTTTGAAGTTTCCTTTGGTCTCCAATGTGAAAAGTTTTTCTTTATATTAGGTGGGTCAAATTCATTTACATTTATTGACATGAAAGATGTGTCTGGCCTTTGGTCTGTGGTATTGTTCTATCTGAGGACAGGTAGTTTTTCAAGTCTTTCCACAGTAATCTGCTTCATGCATGCATGGTATTTTGATATTTAAGAAAGTCTATATTTTTATTTTCCTATTTATCATTTTTCTTTAGATACCACTAGTTCTGTATGAAACCAGAGATAGTAATAGCATACTTTCTCTATGATTTTTGACAACTCTTTGTCTGCACTATGAATAAAAAAATTATATTTCTTAGAGTTGATTATTTTGCTCCTATTATTTGTCCATCAACCTGAAAGAATGCCTTGTGAAATTATATTTCTGATGTTATAGATAAAACAATTACCATTTCTATCCCCAAATCGCCTACTTATTAGACAATTAATTTCTAAATTGTGAGAATATGGAAAGTTGCTTTCTGTCGTGCTGATCACTTTGTTGTAGTCCTTGTTCTGTTTGTTAAAAGTATTTATCTTTTGTTGCAGGTTCTTTGTTGTTGTTTCCTTGGGTGTTGGTTAGTGAAGATAATTTTTCAGTAATTTCTTCAACAAAGGCTTGTGTCCTATGCTGGTTCCCCCACTGTCAGTTCAGAGTCAGTGAGCTCCCATTAGCTCAGGTACGCTGTTTCAGCGGGTGTCCCCATCATGGTCTTGACCCCTTTGCTCGTCTTTTCACTTCTCCCTCTCTTCAACTAGATTTTGGGAGTTCAGCCCAGTACTTTGCTGTGGTTCTCTGCCTCTGTTTCCATCAGTTACTGGATGAAGGCTCTATGATGACAGTTGAGGTAGTCTTTGATCTGATTATAGGAGAAGGCTAGTTCAGGCACCCTCTTCACTATTGCTTAGGGTCTTGATTGGGGTCATCCTTGTGAATTCCTGGGAATTTCCCTAGTACCAGGTTTCTTGTTAGCCCCATAATGGCTCCCTCAATCAAGATATCTCTTTCCTTGCTCTAAATTTCTGTCCTTCCTCCAACTCGACTACCCTGTTCCCTCGTGTTCTCTTTCTCCTCTTTCTCTCCCCTCTGCCTCCCCTTCTGCCCTCCCTTCTCACCGCACCTCTGCATTCCCAATTTTCTCAGGAGATCTTGTCTATTTCCCCTTCCCAGGGAGATGCATGTAAGTTTCTCTTAGGGTTCTTCTTGTTCACTTCTCCTTGTAATTTCTAGGACCCCTAGCTTCTCTGGGGTCATGAACTGTAGGCTCATTATCTTAATATCTTAATCATGGTATGTACAAATGAGAACATACCATGTTTGTCTTTCTGGGTCTAGGTTACCTCACTCAGGATGGATTTTTTTTTTAGTTCCATCCATTTGCATGCAAGCTTCAAGATGTCATTGTTTTTTACTGCTAAGTAGTACTCCATTGTGTAAATGTACCACATTTTCTTTAGCCACTCTTTGGTTGAAGGGCATCTGGGTTGTTTCCAGGTTCTGGCTATTACAAATAGTGCTGCTATGAACATAGTTGAGCAAATGTCCTTGTAGTATGATTGAACATCTTTTGGTTATATGCCCAGCAGTTAGATATTGCTGAGTCTTGAGGTAAGTTGATTCCCAATTTTCTGAGAAACCGCCATAATGATTTCCAAAGTGACAGTAAAAGTTTGTGTTCCCACCAGCAATGAATGAGTATTCCCCTTACTCCACAGCCTCTTTAGCATAAGCTATCATAAGTGTTCTTGATCTTAGCTATCTGACTGGAGTAAGATGGTATCTCAGAGTCATTTTGATTTGCATTTCCCTGATGACTAAGGATGTTGAACATTTCCTTATATGTCTTTTGGCCATTTGAGATTCCTTTTGGTTTTTTTGGGGGGAGGGGGGAAAATTTTGTGAAAAATAGAAACCAAGGAGAAGGTAGAAGACTTTTATGACCTTCATGAATGAAGACAGTACCTATCACTGTTACAGTCACTAAACATACTCAGAAATTACTATTTTCTTAATTTCTACTCTCCCAGTTAGTTTTTTAACTTTTAAAATTAATTTTATTGAGCTACATATTTTTCTCTGCTACCCTCTCTTCCTCTCTACTCTTCTTCTACTCTCTCTCATGGTCTTTATGCTCCCAATTTACTCAGGAAATCTTGTCTTTTTTGACTTCCCATGTAGATTAGACATATGTATGCCTCTCTTAGGGTCCTCATTATTGGCTAGGTTCTCTAGGATTGTGAATTGTAGACTGATTTTCTTTGCTTTACGTCTAAAAGCCACTTATGAGTGAGTACATATGATGTTTCTTCTGTTGAGAATTCTCTGTTTAGATCTGTAACCCATTTTTTAGTTGGATTACTTGGTATTTTGATGTCCAGGTTCTTGAGTTCTTCATGTATTTTGGAGATCAGTCCTCTGTTTGCTGTGGGATTGGTAAAGATATTTTCCCATTCAGTTGGCTGCCATTCTGTCTTATTGACTGTGTTCATTGCCTTACAGAAGCTTCTCAGTTTCAGAAGGTCCCATTTAGTTAATCTTGCTTTCTGTGTCTGTGCTACTGGGGTTAGATTTAGGAAGTGGTCTCCTGTGCCCATGTGTTAAAGGTTACTTCTCACTTCTCTTACTTTCTCTTCTATAGGGTTTAGTATGGCTGGATTTATATTGAAGTCCTTGGTCCATTTTGATTCTGTTCTGACAAATAAAGTTGCTTGGAGTCAGGGGGTGGTTCTTGCCACTAGCTGATCAAAATTAACCATAGAGATTTGGAAGACTGTAGACAGATAGGAGACAGGAAGTAGTAAAAAGGGGCAAAGAGAGGATCTCAGCCCTTTTGCAAGAAGGAATGGAAGAGACAGGAAGTCACTGGTAACTGCTCCTCTGGATCTCTGATCTTTCAGGTTCGTACCCCAATATCTGATTGTCATTTATTTTTATTTTTATTTTTTGAGTGGGGTTCAACCTGAAGATCAGAAAAGCAAGGCAGCAAGTCACTGGATCTTAACTCTACTTCAAACAAAAATGGCAATCTTGCCTTCTGAGTCCTCAGAATGAATCAGAGAGTGAGATCTGCCTCCTCCCATCTTATATTCTTCTCCAGTGCTGGGATTAAAGGAGTACACCACCACCACCCAGCCTCTATGGCTAACTAGTGTGGCTGCTGGAATTAAAGTGACTCAGTTTTTTATTGATAAAGAATAATTAATTAAGGCTTCACTTATCTTTTAATTTTTACTGTGAACAGAGCAAGTTTTATTATACCCATTTTCAAACGTGGAGATATAAAACCAGGCAGATTCCATTAGTCCATGATTGGAATCTGGTTTGCTAAGTCAAGGCTTTTCTCTTGAGCGTATGGGATGTTCTAGGTCACATTGTTCTTAACACAATATCCTTTTGGATACTTTGGCCCCGTCTAAAAATAGCCAATGAATAGAAAAGACATTGTACAATTACTAAGAAAAACCAAGATAATTCAGTTTTTAAAAAGTTTCCCCTTATAATATTTAAATGAGTAGAATTTGGAGTGATCATTAAAAAAAATCGCACCTATTTTTTGTTCCATGGGTAAGCAGCTGAATAGCTAAACATTGAACTGGTTGAGTTTCACTTTCTTAGCCTTTAAATGGTTTAACCTTAAACTCAAATATCTAAAATCAATGTTGAGAGACTAATTTTCTGGACCTATTGAACAGTGCCATGACATCTTGCATCCAATGCAATATTCAACCACAGAAGGAGGGTCCTGTATCTCCTATTCTCAGGGAAGGGAAGTACAGTTTCCCAAGAGGGAGAGAAAACATGGGAAAGACCCAGCACCTTCTACAGACCCTCTAATGCAGTGCCTCTCAACCTTCCCAGTGCTGCGACCCTTTAACACAATTCCTCATGGTGTGCTGACCCATAACCATAAAATTATTCTGTAGCTACTTCATAGCTGTAATTTTACTACTGTTATGAATTGGAATGCAAATATCTGATATACAAGATGACCCACAGGTTGAGAACCACTGATCTAATGAGTCAGTCTCGGTCTTTGCTCTTCTCCCGTCAAGTCAAGTTCTCCTAGAGCCCCTAAGCACGACAGGGTGATGCTGATGTCTGAGATGGTACTATTGTATGGAAAGGTGAAACTCTCCCTCCTCTTTTCCTTCTCTGTTGAAATAAGAGCGGCGGGGCTGCGTCCCCAACACCCCAGCCGCTTGGCTAGCTCACGCCCGAAATAACAACACACAAACTGTATTCATTTAAAGAACTGCTTGGCCCATGAACTCTAGCCCTTACAGGCTAATTCTCGCACCTGGACTAGCCCATTTCTAATGATGTGTGTAAGCACCCCAAGGTGCGCTTACCGGGAAGATTCTAGCCTACATCCATCTTCATCGCGTGTGCCTCAGAGAGCAGAGCTATCGCGTCTACCCAGGAGAGCTGAGCATGGCATCTGTCATTCGGAGAGCAGAGTCTCTCCGGGAGCAGAGCAGAGTCTGACCTCACTTCCTCTTCCGCCCAGAATTCTATTCTGTTTACTCCTCCCATCTATGTTCCAAGCCATGAGGCCAAGCAGCTGGTTTATTATAACTTAACCAATGAAATCAACAGATTGATATATGACACTCCCACATCACTTCTCCTCTGTGTATCCCAGGCAGGCCTTGAACTCACCCTTCCTCCACTTCAGGTTCCCAATCTCCGGGATCACACATGTGCCCCTATGCCTCACCAATCTTTCCTAATTCACGTTCTGTTTCCGTTTCTATGTCTCTCTTCTCATTGTTTCTGATGCTGCAGTGATTACAACTGTATTTCTCTGAATCAAGAAACTCATAAACTGTGCATACTATGTACCCACATGGCACTAAATATTTGAATTAGTGCTTGGAAAAGAATGACTGGAAGTTATAAAAATCTTGATCTATGCTGAGGGGCAAAAATACCCTATAGAAATGTAGTCATTAGCATAAGGAGACTGCCGTACCATAGCTTACTGTTATCTCCACTCTAAAATGTAGCAACAAACATCCTTTGTAACTTGAGCAGTTTTTGTTTATTATACATCATTTTCTCCTTCAGCCAGATTTGTGGCTTATAAAAATAACCAAATATTTGCTTACAAATTGTTATAATGAAAATCTGTAGCCCGCTGTAGTGAGATTCATGATCATGATAACTTTGAAGCATTTGTTTGCATTTGGAGTGTGGGAGAATAATTTAAATTTAAAATTTTTGCATAAATTATTTATATGTTGAGTCCAAGAGGCACCACAATTAGTACAACATTTTTTTTAGAAGCGAGGCAGAAGTTTAAAATTTATAAATACCGCTTTACATTTTGGCGGTGCTGGATATAGTTTTCTAGAAAGCTGTATTTTTTTGTTGTTTGAAGAGCAGTTAGCTGTTTTCCCCTCTCTAACAGATGGAACCAAAGCATTGTGAACATTTTTATTAAAACAGCAAATGAAGCTATGAAAGAAGTGTCACATTGCCAAGTATTCATCTTGCAAATTAAATTCTACAACTTAGCAGGTGGTTTAAGTTCTCTTTAGAAATTTAAAGTCAGCTGATTTCCTTCCTCTGTGGTTTAACAGAGGCCCGGGTTCACTGCAGCACTCCCTTACACAGAGTCTGTTTGCGTGTTCCTGAGAATTGACAGTTGGGAACATGTTTGCTAACTCTCACTCAAAACGGCTCCTGATTGCCACATTCAGATGGTTGAGTCTCCAATTTCCTTCGCTGTTAATTTCTACCATTTGTCTCTGGGATCTGTAAGGCTCCGTTGAATCCAAAAGCTAAATCCCACGTGCAGTATGTTTTCTGACCATTTTGGTACAACTACATCCTTGAGTGCGTAGGCAACTATGCTTCTAGATATAGAAAACTGCACCATTCAGCCAGTTCGCGTCTAGTTGAGGGAATGACGGTGAAGTAGGGTCTGCCGTTGGTATCTAGAGATGGGGATTGAGTCCATGTCTCCTTAAAAATTCACCTAACCTAGGGGTGCTAGAATCCTCTCTATGAAATGGTGCTGCGTTTACACAGAAACTAGTCACATCTTCCCACGTGCTTTATCATTTTTACAGTACTTCTGTACTGTACACAATGCACATGTGATGTGGGTTACAACTTTGTGGTGTTGGGGTGTTCAGGGAATAACGGCAAGATTAAAAGGTCTGTGGCTAGAGGATTGCTCAAATATTTGCTGCCCAAGCATGGGGACCTTAGTTCACATCCCCAGCACCTATGTAAAATGCCAAGTACAAAGGCTTAGGTCTGTAATCTCGCTATGTATATAAGCAGAAACAGAAGAGTCCCTGGAATCCACCGGCGGTCAGCCTTGTCACTAGGCAAGTTCTCCAGTAAGATAGAGAAGCAATGTAGGAAGATGCTGACCTCTGGTCTCCTCAGGGACTCACACACACATATATATAAACACTCATGCAGTACGTGTGCTTATGTGAGCATGCACATACACATACACAGCGTGCGTGTTCGTGCACACACACAAGAACACATAATACATACATACATACATACACACATACATACATACATACAAATAAATAAAAATGATCTGCATGTAAATGTGAACAGGGAGATAGGCAAAGAAACACTAATGTGCTTGAGAGATAAGAAATAAATAGAGTAGCTTGCCTGGAGCAGAGAAGACCTGCTGAGAAGAAAGCTCAGGCCGTCTTATTTATTTATATATTTATTTTAGTATTTCTGATCTTAGGTTGCCTAAATACACAAATGTGGAAACTGCATACACAGAGATAACTGTGATTGTTGCCTCTTCCCAGTGTCTATGAGGTTGCTGAGGCAGATAAAATGCATTAGCCTTGGTAGTCATTTTGGAAGAGAATTACGTGTGCTGCTTTGGATGCCTAGACTGAATATCAGGCTAATTTCACAAAAGCAAAAGTTCTCAATATTTCTCTACTGCCTATAGAAAATAAAACAAATGATTATTTACAGACTTTCTTGATGTAGCTGGCAAAGTCTTGAGATCATTCCTCAACAGGTCTTCTTATATGCTGGTCTACCCATTCACTGTCTCCCAAGCACAATTGGACTCCTTTGCTTACCTGTCTGTTCACATTTCCCAATACCTCCTTTCCTTCTTTGATTATCTAAATCTTTTTTTTCATGAGACATAATTAAATGCCCGAATTTGTGCCCACTGCTTCCCCCTTTGAATCTATCTAGCACCAGTTATAACATAGTAGCTTATATGTTGTGCTTTGCTTTTCTTATATACTTTCTATGTCCTTAATTGAGATGTAGGATTCTGAAGGTAGAGTCACCAGACATACAATGAATCACGAATACCTCACTATCCAGGATGCAGTATTCCATCATCTTGATTGACACTGTCGGGTAATGGAAAGTTTCTCAGGCTGCCTCAGGAAATATGAAACAGGATAGAAGCCAGCTTGAAGCCCTAAGGGCTCAAAATTATAATGATAGGTTTGCTTGTCCAGCATGCTTCTGATCTCCCTTCCTCTGGCTTTTTTCATGGATGTTCTCTCTACCCTCTGCAAATTTGTCAGTTTCAAAGCTGTATTTGACAGGCCAGGCCAGTACACACACACAAAAAAAAATGTTCAGGCATTAAAAGTTCAAAGGGAAGTCTGATCCTCACTTACATTGCACACCGTATGTGCTGTGGCTAAGAGCTATTCTCCAAACTACTCTCTGTCTTAAGCCCACACTTACTCCATCCAGCCAACGACAAAGCAGGAGAATGAAGTACTGCAAATCCTTCACAAGTCACAGAGACTTTCACTCAGGGGGGCACACAGTATTAACAGATGTCTTGATGTATAGAGGAAAGAAAGAGAACTAAGAGCCAGTTCTCTTTCATCTGTGCTCAGTTGATTTTGGAAAGGATACCGAGACATCAGATGAGGAAGAGTCTCTCCAACACTTGTTGAGAAAACTAGCTCTCCACACAGAAAGCACTGAAATGGGACCACCATTTCACTTTGTATATAAGAATTAACTAAAATAGATTGTAGGTCCCAGCAGAAAAGCCAATGTAAAATACAAATACAAAGTTAGATGGAAATCTAAGGCTGTGAAATTCCTTTTTTTTTTTTTGTTTGTTTGTTTGTTTTTAAGACTGGGTCTCACTATGTAACTCAGGCTGTTCTGGAACTCACTATGTAGACCAGGTTAGCCTCAGCCTCACAAAGATCTGCCTATCTCTGCCTTCCAAGTGCTAGGATTAAAGGCATGTGCCACTAGGCCCAGCAGCTGTGAAATTCCTAACGTAGAAATAAATCTCATGCCCTCTAGTTTCTTGCATATCATATAAACAAGTGATTTATTTTTCCTAAAATTATTTTAAATATTTGAAAATAGAAAAACTCATTTGATTTTTAAGCAAGTGATTTCTTATACATGATACAAACAGTAGAAAAAGGAAATAAATTAAACTTCATCAAAAGTAAAAATATATGAACATCAGATAACCCAAACAAGAGAAAATGTTTTTAAATCACATGTCTGAGAAGGAATTTGATTCTTGAATATATAAAATCTCTTACAATGTATTAAATTGATAATAAAAAGGCAACCCAACGGGAAGAATGTGTGAAGAGTTTAAATAGATGTTTCTCCAAAGATAAAAGATCAATAAGAAAATGAAAAAAAAAGTTTAACATCATTAGTCACTGGAAAAATATAAACAAAAATCAGAATGAGAAACAACAAAAGATATATAGATTAGAAGGATGGGAGGTAAGTAGTGTTAGTGGAGAGATTAGAGCGTTTATATGTTGTTTATGGGATAGTAAATGATATAAGTACTTTGGGAAGTACTTAATTGCTTCATTGGCAATTCTCTCCAAAGGGTCTGAAACTTTAGTCAACAATTTCCTGGGGATACCAGTTATTACATGTCCCAGCAGCCCCCTTCCTATGAGTATAACCAAGGAAATTGAAAACATATGTCTATACAAAATCCTCTAGCCTGAAAGTCAAAAGCAACCCCAGTCTCCATGACTTGATAAACACAGTGTTGTGTGTCCATATAGTGGGGTAGGATTTCATCACAGAACAGCATGAAGCAGCTGGGCACATGGCTGAAACCCCAGCCTTCCAGAGACTGAGGGAAGATGATAGCGGACTCCAGGCCAGCCTGTGCTACATAGTGCATTCAAGCTCAGTCTGGCACACAAAGCGAGAGTTTGTTTTTAACAAATCTTTTTTAAACGTGCACAATCCTTGGAACATTATGTGAAGGAAGAAGCCAAATGCCAGTAACATACAAATTGTCCAGAATATGCAAATTCCTAGAAACAGAAATCACATCAGTAATAGGCAGGAAGAGAGAAATAGGGAGCATCCCCTTCTGTGCATGGTGTTTCTTTGGGGGCTGATAAAAATGCTCAGGAACTGATATTAGCCTCAGTGTACAAAAAATTATTGAATTGTATGATTTGTAAGGGTTCGTTTTATGTTACATGAATTATATATAACTCAATGAAGTTGCTTTTAGTTGAATTTTGTGTGGTGTTAGGAATTAAGTCCATGATGTCATAGACATGAGTTAATTGTTCAGCCACTGATTTACATTCTGTCTCAAGCTATTTTTTAAGTTTATTTTTATTTTGTGTTTTTTTTTTTCAGCATATATTTCTGTTCACCACGCACAAGCCTTGTAAGGCCCATGGAGGCTAGAATCGGTTTCCCTAATACTGGCATTTCAAACAATTGTGAGCTGCTACCTGGGTTCTAAGAACTGAACTCAGGCCCTCTGAAAGAGCAGCCAGTGCTCTTAACCACTGAGCCATTTCTGGACCCCTGTTTTCTTTTTACTGACACCCTTTATTTGTGCTCCTATACTTGGTCAAGAAATTGTCAGGATCCTATGCTACTCCAACGAAACAGGGAAATGCATTCACTTCAGATGTCTGGGAGGAAGGTGGAAATATTTGACAAATGGCACTAATTACGACAACCAGCTCCAGTCTTAGCCGTACAAGCATGAGTAGCAGGAAAGGCTCAGCAGTGAGCATGTGACATAATCAGACCAATCAGCCCTCTTGGTGCTTAATGTATGCTACAAGCAGAAAGACGGGGTGATTCCTAAATAGGAGGGGAGGGGATTAGAACTATCAAAAACCACATTTTTAGTTTTGTGGCAGACACCCAGCTGTGACCCCTCTACTCAAAGACTTTTAAGATGCAGAAGAATTCTAATTAATAAGTAAGAAGCAACAAAGTGGGAATCAGATCTTATAATTCTTCACCCAGAAGATGGCTGAACATATTCCTGGAGGAATCCTAACAGGAGGCCTTTGTTGTCTGCTTCTGGCTTCTCTTTCCCCCACAGTTTACGGATGCCTAGATGGAAGGACTGCTCTTCCAACCATTCATGTCTCTCATTTTCTACTTCAACCCTGCCTCTCTTCCCCAGACTTTGGGCTCTGTAATAGGGCTCATTATTTTTGTGGAGTTTTGAGGAGAGGTATTCAGTTTACACTTCCACATTGCTGTTTTCACCAAAGGAAATCAGTACAGAAACACAGGCAGGGCAGGAACCTGGAGGCAGGAGCTGCTGAAGAGGCCATGGTTAGGTGCTGCTGGCTGGCTTGCTTTCCATGGCTTGCTCAATTTACTTTCTTTCTTTCTTTTTCTAATTTAACTTTTTATTGATTCTTTGTGAGTTCTAAATCACGCATCTCAATTCCATTCATCTCCCCATCCCTTCATATCTGACCTCTGCCTTTGCAACCTCAGGTAAAAAGAAATAAAATTTAAAAGAAAGAAAAACCCCACCATGGAAACTGTAATGTAAAACAGTTCATACAGCTTTACTTGCAAATGTTCATTGCAGTGACTCATTTGTCTGGTTCGAGACCTCTGATTTCTACTACGCTATTGATACTGGGTTCTCACTGTTACTTGGCTATTCTGTTATTGTCCTGTGTCATGGAGATGATGCAGCTCTGGTTCTGCAGGACTGGCCCCTTCACATTGCTCTAGTAGGTCACAGATGGGGTGGATGTTGGGGTGGGCCAACTCATAGCCCTGGTCTGGGTCTCCCTCATCTTCATCACCAGGGTGAACTCTTCAGTATTGCCCTGGCTAGCTCACCCTATGTAGTAAGTAGCAAGGGGCAGGGCCAATTCTGCTTCACTCCCTGAGTACTACCTTGCTCACACCTACACCGCACATGAGTGCACAGGGCTCACTAGATGATCCTGGAGACTGTTCACAATCCAGCTGTCACCTTGTCTGAGCCGGGGAGAGGGCTGAAGCAGAAGACCCCCATTAAGCTATTCCCAGATTCTGAACACAACACAAACAGGTATATATTGTTGTTCTAACTTCCTAGATGCTGGGCAATCTGGTAAGGAGCAATTGATAAGCACTGTAGCATCCCTCTTCAAAATCCTGGCACAATGCCTTATTTGGTCTGGGTAGAGAATCATTATGTATAACTTTGGCCTTATGCAAATTGCTCATAAAAAAAATCCATTCTTGCTTCTTCGTGGCTCTGAATAAAGCACATTCATTTCCGTTCGCTACCTTTAGGTGTGTGCTTTCCCTAGCCTTAACCCTATAGTCTCACCCCAAAGGACCTGGCTATAGGGCAGCTTTCATACTAACACAATTCCGTCCTCCTCGTCACTCCAGCACATGCCAATTTGTAGTGAGCATGTCATTAATCACCCATTGCCATGCTATCAACTAATCAGTTCTGGACTGAATAAGAATCAGGAGTGGAGCATGCAGCCTACAAAAGGGGGCTTCCATGGTCACTTTATGTGGGGAGGTGACAGCTCCACAATAAGCCAAAGACCATGCTGGTAGTTTTCATTCACACCATAACCTAGCCATCTCTATAGAGTACTGCATATGTGCTTAGCATTTCTGTCTTCGTCTGTCCCCCACATGGCTCTGTACATTCTGGTGATTGGTAAACTGAAATCCCTCCACTTGCTGGGATTGCTAATGACTGGTACTTTAGGCATAGTGTTCTCTTTATAAAAACACTCTTTTCTCTCTCTCTTTTTACTTTTCATCTGTTAAAATTTTGTTCCTAGAGCACTCAGAACTTCTTAAGAAGTCAGGGCTCCTCTTCGCCTCATTTTTCCTCTCCAAACTCATCCCCCAAATATAGAAATGTTCTTACCTTTGTTGATTTTTAAAACACATTGTTAATCACTATGAAATGGAAGGAGCTTTTTCCTATAGTTGAAGAAGGAGGTTCATGGTGAGTCCATTTGCTGACACTGCCCCTCCCTGCTCCAATGACTCTTCGTCTCGGGGGCTTCCCCTGAAGCCTCAGTCTACTGGGACTTGAGCTAAGTGGTCTATTCAGGAGTGGACATCAGGTGAAGGACAGGGCAGAAGGAACAAAAAAGCACCTTGGAGATACATTTGCTCCAGGCAGTTTGGCAGGCATATTCCCCAAGGTCTGTCCTCATCGATTCATTTCAACTACTTTGGGATCTCTGTATACATTTCTCTGACATTCTTTGAAAAGAAATGCAAGAATCTTGGTTTTAAATGGAGTTGCTGATCCAGGCCTTCTTGACCCTAGTGTCTGCTCTTTTCTATACTAATGTCATTCCGTTTGGCATGTCTCCCTTCCTCTGGGAAACAGTGCTTAACTCCCAAGTCTAAACAGGTGTCCCACTATGGGCTCATGCAGGTTTGTATTTGCATCTGATTTTTTTTTTTCTTAACTCATGTGTTTCTCTGCCACTCAGGGAACTTCTTGAAGCTCTTATCTGACTCAGCCCCTAGAATAGCTCTTTTGCTAAAGCACTTTTTCAGCATTTGTCTCTTTCTTTGCTTTGGCTTTGTTCATTTTATATATTTTTTTTTTGTCTTAAAGTCTTGCTATGTAGCTGAGGTTAGCATGGAACTTTCTGTGTAGCCCATGTTTCTTTGACGCCTCTTGCCTTTTCCTTTCAGGAGCTAGGAGTATAGGTGTACACCGCCAAGCCTGGTTTGATGCTTATTTGCTATATGAATAGCTACTCTACAAAGCCCTTCTTTTTGTTCACTTACTGCCAGATAACGATCATGGTCATATACTCTCTTGATTTGTTCTGCAATGTTATTGTTCATTCATTCATTCATTCATTCATTCATTCATTTTTCTCCCTTTAAGAATCAGACTCTGTCCATGTTAGCCCTCTTTCCAGAGCTATCAATGGCTTGAAGATTACTCTGTTCTGTCTCAAAATTGAATGAGAAGATAATGAATCCACATGCTAACTTTCTTATTTAAAAATTCCAGGAGAGAGCTGTGCTAGATAGTTTTATTGTCACCTCGACACAACTTAGTGTCACCTTGGAGGAAGGAACCTTACTTGATGAATTGCCTCCATCAAATTGTGGTCGTGTCTATGAGAGACTGACTTGACTGATGATTGACAGGAGAGGGCGCTTCTCCCTGTGAGCAGCACCATCTCTAGGTAGATGGGTCTGGGCTGCGTAAGAAATTACATGTAAGCCTTTGATATTGAACCAGAGAATGAGACTGTAAGCAGGTGCTCCTCTGTGGCTTCAGCTTCAGTACCTGCTTGAGTTTCTGCCCCAGCTACCCTCAAATTAGGCCTGGAATTTGTAAGCCCTTTACTCCCCAGGTTGTTGGCAAAGGCTGCTTGTTCATTTCCCGGCTGCCCAGATTCTAAACAATCACACAGAAATTGTATTAATTAAAACACTGCTTGGCCTATTAGCTTATGCATATTTTTAGCTAACTATTATATCTTAAATTAACCATTTTCTATTATTTTATAATTTACCACAAGGCTCCTAGTTTACCGGTACAAGCTCACAGGCATCTTTCTCCTCTGGTGGCTACATGGCATCTCCCTCACTCTGCCTTCTTTCCTCCTATATCTGCTTGGAATTCCCACCTTGCCCTATTTTGCTCTGTAATAGGCCCAAAGCAGCTTCTTTATTAACCAATGGTATTTACAGCATACAGAGGGGAATCACACGTCACTAGGTAACAGAGTCAGCAACAGAAAGTGACCTAAAACAACGGGGAGATATGCAAACCTGAGATGGAGCTTCTGAGTGAGTCCATTCAGGAGAACATCATACATAATTCCATTCAGCGCTGTGCTAGCTGGGTCTTTGGGATTTTTCTTCTGAAGCAAACTTTCTCACACCAAGACCAAATATCCCCAGTGTCTCATTATACACAATGCTCAGGATGTTGGTTCCCTGTGGGACCACAGCCAATATTTCCTCCCAGCATCTCTGTTTCTCCTATCATCTTTTCCCCACCAGCCCTACTCCTGCCCTTCCTTGATCTGCTAACACTAGCAGTGTATAAGACTGCCCAGTGCCTCGGATACATCAAAAAGTTTTCAGTCCTGGATCTTCACACCCGCTCCCACCCCAGATCGAACAGACATTCCTATCCCATCCTGAGCTGACCTAAAACCCTCCCTGTGGTTTCCCACAGCAACCTGGGAAGGCATTCTTCTTTATATCACGTCCTGAACTCCCAATTACACCTCTACAGTGGTTTCAATAAGAAATTCAAGCAATTTTCACCTTAAGAAATGTTCTACAGGTTTTTATTTCAAGTAAACATATAGGGCAAGAAGAGAGAGCTTCTAAAACAGCCTTCTATCTGGATGCATTTGTCTCCTCTTCCCCAAAGTCTTGGTAGATGATCTCTGTGGCGGAGCACAGCCCCAGATAAACATGTCTAGTTCCCAACTAGTCGTGGTTAAAACCATTTTCCTCTTGCTGTCCTGTTTCAGATGGAGTTTCTAGTGTGATCTGGCAGCTGTTACCTTCCCTGTGAATTCCCTCCGTCTATCATTCAGCCACTGTCCCCAGCAATAAGGCCCCCTTTTGTTCCCAGCGTTTGTTGTTGAACTGGGCTGCATCTGCCAAGCCTTCAATGTGTTGGCCTGAGCCTCAAAGCCCGATTCCCTTCCCTCCAGTCGATCCTGCCTTAGTTACTGTTGATGGTCTTCTTTCGGAAAAGGATGATGAGCAGCCTAGAACAGCAATGCTTTTTATTTTGTGGATGTATGTGCTGAGCCCGAGGCATTATTTTCTCATCAATGTGCACACAGGGAAGCAGATTAATCAAAAAGATCTTAAGCAGGCACTGTTTGTTTTGCATGAACAAACAGCCATTGCTCTTTGTTTAAATTTAATAGTTAAAAATGAACAGTTCTGGTGATAATTACCACATATTTATATTGGCATTTTACTTTTTAAGTTCTAGAAGAACCGCAGTGTAACTCAATTGAATCACATTTATCAAGTCAGAGGTTAAGTACTACTGCCTTTTAAAATTAGGGGACTGTGAATGTACTGTGGTGCTTTGAGTGAGGAATGCCCCCCATAGGCTCATGTATTTGAACACTTGGTCCCCACTTGGTGGCTCTGTTTGGAAGGAGTTATAAAACCTTCAGGAACTAGAGCCTTGGTTAAGGAAGTACATCACTGGATAAGGCGGGGCCTAGCAGGTATAGAGCCTTGCCCTACTTCCTGCTGTGTCTCTCTGCTTCCTCTATGGGAATAAAAACTTGGATCAGTCAGCTTCCTGATCCCGCTGTTATGTCTTCTCCGCCATGATGGACTCTGTCCATAAAAACCCAAAATTAACTCTTTACTCTCTAAGATGCCTTTGTTAAGGTCTTTTATCACAGCACCAGGATAGTACCTAGGACACACACTAAGAAGATCCCCTGAATTGGTAGCCGTGTGTGTGTGTGTGTGTGTGTGTGTGTGTGTGTGTGTGTGTATAATAACCCTTGTTGGGGGGCAATGGTGGTAAAGGAACAAATGTGAAGGATAAATCAGGGGAAATCTGTCTGGGTCTATTGAGAACAACATAGTAAATCCTTTTCATCATTTGTGTGTGTGTGTGTGTGTGTGTGTGTGCTGTGTGTGTGTGTATTCACACTCATGTGTACATGCTGGCACAATGTGTGCACATGCATATGGAGGCCAGTTGCTGACATTAGTAGCTGCCTTTCTCCTTTACTCCCCATGCAGCTAGGTTGGCTAGCCCAGGAACTCCAGGGATCTATCTGTCTTCCCTAGCCCCATGCTTAGATGACAGACATATACCCCTACACTTGGTTTGTTTTAATGGTTGCTTGGCATTTGAACTGAGGTGCTCGCGTGTGCATGGCAAGTACTTCATCCACAGGGTCATCTCATCAACCTTCATCGCTCATAGCTGCTCTCCTGTTTGCACATGCTGATGTCGGTCACTGAATCAACAAAGCGTGTTGCCAGAGAGGACACCGGCCGCAGCACAAACCAAATTCCACAAGCTTCAGGCTTCAACAATAATCCTGTTGCAGCACGGACTATACAGTGTAAGTGAAAAATGTCAACAGTGGCGTTCTGATAAAAATAACAGCATTAATCTGGTGGTTTATTAAATGAATGTGCTGCTGATTTAGGAATCCTGCTTAATTGTAAGCCTGTTTCTAACTACCACACAAACAAGTCGCCCTTCTTCATTGTGACAATCTATTTTCACCTCTCTTTAAATGTGCCTCTGAGTGCATGGCATGCAGGTATTTTAATTAAAAATTCATCTCTGCGGAAGCTTCCAACCTGCTTCCAGTAAATAATTCCAAATAGAAATGTTTGAGAAGAGACCAAGTTATGAATTAGAAGCAATTACCCATTTGGAATTCAAAATCGAGTTAAATGCAGCATGTTTATAAAAATGTGCCCATAGTTATTTTTAACTTTAGAAATATAAGATAACTCAGATTAGAGAATTGGAAGGCTTTTATAGGTTACCAATTTTTCATCACTGTGCTAAGGAAGTTGGAAATTAGGTATCTGCAGTCACAGAATGGATGCCAGGGATGGAGTTAACACACAAAGCCCCTGAGTTTGAAATTGGCATTCTTTCTGTAACCTCAGTGTTCCAGTGGTAAATAACATTTATTCCAAGAACTAGGCTTCGTTGTATTTTAATAATTCAAGTTTCTAAATAAAATTAAGATACTAATATTTCAACCAGCCAAAACCATTGACTTTGTGTGAATGTTTTTATGTTTAGAGTATTTTGCATTTTAATATTCAAGATATTCTTTCCAAAGATTTAACTTCAGTTCCTACAATGACTCAAGGTTGATGGAAAAATAACATATAAACTTTCAATATTTGCATACTTATGCTAAATAAGATTTCAAAACATTAGTTGCAGTGAACTTCTAATATTAAAATGTGACTTGAACTATAGAGATACACACTAATTGGAATATATATTTGCTCTCAAATAAGCAAAATGCTTAATCTATTCTTCCTAAAATAGTTTTTGGTGTTGTTGCTTTATAAGACTATATTGCTAATCCCATCTTATTAGAAAAGTCCCTTTCAACACTTGCTGAACAATACTTCAATCTTTTTTGAGAATTTGGAATAACTCAGTGACTCTCACAATTAAAAATAGAAGCAGCCTTCATATATTACATAAGCTGTTTCCAGCTCCAAGCAACAGAAATCCTAAATTTATCTGATTAAAAAAAATCTATTAATTGACACAAAAGAAAGTTTTGTTTCACAGATTTGGTGTCTCACTCTTGTCCTCGAGGAGCTCACCATGTTATCAATGATTTTGCTTTCTGTAATTTTCCCACATTGGTGTCCAAAGTGCTAGTTTTTGCTTCCTAAGGTAACACTAACACTGCCCTGGTTTCCTCAAGGATCCTTCGTGGTTATAACACAACTCCCAGGGATACAGCTGTCTTCCGTTACCACAGTCAACAGCAGCTCAAAAATATTACATGAAAATTTCCAGAAATAATTTGTAGTTTTTAAAGTGTGCTCCATTCTGAGTACCATGATAAAATTTCACACTGTTCCATCTGGGACCTGAATTACTCCTTTATTTCATATCTATGTATGTAAGTATATTACCCAACCCATTGCCGTAAATATCATGGCTATCAGGCCAACTGCCAGGGTCAGCAGTGGTTTAGCTCAAGTAACTGCCATGATCGTGACTTAGTGCTACAGTTACAATGTACCCACGGGTACATGGCAGCCACCTCACTTCACTTTATCACATAGGCAGACGTAAGAGAGTGGGGTAGGGGAGAAGGAGAGGGAGAGGAGCAGAAAGGACAAGAAGCGAGGAGAGAAATCACCCTTATATGTTTACTATGCAACATAGTTATAATTGTTCTCTTTTGTTGTAGTTTATCACTACATACCTACAATAGAAATTAAATTTTATCCTAAATATTGGTGTGTAGAAAATACGCTCTCTGTACACATATTTAGAGATGTATTGCATATATACATACCACATATTCAGTTTCACCAATCCTTAGGGGTCTTGGAAGTGTCCCCCACATTTATATCCAAGGGTAGGGATAACAGTATTTACTGTCACTTTCTACTAAAAATGAAAGAATTTTCTCGAAAGTCCCTAACATACTTCTCACACCTTACTGGCCAGAAGTGGACCTCACGTACATGGGCAAAAAAGGTACCATGTTTCACTTGGTCAGACCTGCCTTTGAGTTGGGGTAAGATCGCCAAATCTGTAGTAGAGTAACTGTGCCTTGGACCCTTGTGGCTCCCAGTTTGGACTCTAACAGAATGCTCTTCCTTCTCCAAGACCTTCCTCTCCTTTCTTCTAAACCAACTGTTCTCACCCTGTGAATCTTGACTCCTATATCAGATATCCTGCATATCAGATATTTACATTACGATTCATAACAGTAGCAAAATTACAGCTATGGAGTGAGGCAATTTTATGGTTGGGGTCACCACAACATGAGGAACTGTATTAAAGGGGCTCCGCATTAGGAAGGTTGAGAAACACTGACAAATGATAGTTAACCCCTGACAATCCTGTGTCCTCTTCATGTTCTTTCTCGGTCCTTCTTTTTAGTTTACTTTACCTGTTGCTATGGCTATTGTTTTAATAAATAAAAAAATTCATACCTCAGGGAAGATAAGAACGTCTGCTGGACAGTGGTGGCACACTTGGGAAGCAGAGGCAGGAGGATCTTTGGGTTTGAGGTCAGCCTGGTCTACATAGCGAATTCCAGGATGGCAAGGACTAAACAGTGAAACCCTGCCTTGAAAAAAAAAAAAAGAAAGTCTAAGAGATATATCCTTTCTTCTAAGCTCCATACTCACAGATCCACTATCAACATCTGCATCAACATCCACGTGCATCAAAATCACTCAGAGGACTTGTTGAAACACCGCGTTCTTATTGCTGAGCCGCACCCTCAGAGTTTCCGGTTCAGCAGGCGTGGGTGAGGACTCACAAGTCGGTATTTCTAACATGTTTCTGCGTGATGCTCACCGCTGCTGATGTGGGACAATGGGAACAAGTATTCTACAGTGTTTTTCTCAAATGAGTGACCAAAGCCGAGACACTGCCACATAGAAAGTGCAGCCAGTAGAAAATGGGAAGAAGGAGAAAAAGGAAAGGAAAGCACATAGGGATGGCCCCGCCACCTCTGAGGCACTGGTCTGAAAGAGAGCCTGCAAAGTATAAGGCACTTGGGAATTACCTGGCTGTGTTCTAGGACTGTAGAACAGGAGGAGAAAGGGTTTCTGTGGACAGCAAAATGGCTCCACTCTTCTCCAGCTTTCTTCTACCAATTGTTCAAAAGTTATATCATCTTTATTTATTAATTTTTAATACAATTTTTTAATTTACATAGCTATCCCCTTTCCCACTCCCTCCTCTCCTCTTGCCCCCCCTTTTCACTCCCCCATTTACACCTCAGAAGAAGTAAGTCTTCCCATGGGGAGTCAACAAAATATGACACTTCACTTCAAGGCAAGACCAAGGTCCTCCCCTCTTTACTGAGGCTGAGCAAGGTATCCTTTCAAAATGATGTGATCCTAGACGCCAGTTCAAGCACTAGAGATAAGTCCTGATTCCACTGCCAGTGACCCAGAGACTGCCCAAGCCTCACAACTGTCCCCCATATTCAGGGGGCCTAATTTGGTCCTATGTATGTTAGCCTGCTATCAATCCAGAGTCAGTGAGCTCTCACTAGCTCAAGTAAGCTGTTTCTGTGGGTATCACCATCATGGTCTTGACCCCTTTGCTCATATTATCTCTCCTCCCTCTCTTGGGCTGGTCTCAGGTAGCTCAACCCAGTGCTTCGCTGTAGATCTCTGTATCTGCTTCCATCAGCTGCAAAAGCTACGTTTTCTGTCTTAGGTTTTCCTCAATAATTACTGAGGTCTTTACTCTTGCTTCTTCGCATTCCTTTTTGCTCAGTGTGCAGCTGATTCATTTTCATTCTTTGGTGTCAATTTAAATGTCACCTCCGCAGAGAAGTCATTACAGAAACCCTCCGCCTCGAGCACACGCCAGTCTGCTTTGCAGCGCCTTGTTTATTTCCTGGTTTGTCACTCATCACAATGAGTACACTTTTGAAATTTGATAGCTGTCTCCTTCGCCGTGAGCCAGCAGCATCAGGGCAGGAACCACATGCCTCTTTCAAGTGTACCTTACTCATCTGGGAGACAATTTCTGCTGGTAACTGGAAGCTCACTTCCCTTCCTTTGTTTATTACTAGAGAAATCCCAGTTTCGCTGGGTATTGAGAGATTGTTCATCTGAGGGATGATGGAACTATCTGCTAGAGGCAAACATGTAACCAGAAATCTTTGAGTGTTTCTTCATTAACAATCAAGAGAAGGTGAGGAGAAACCATTGCCTGGCATTCTCCATGGACTGAGTGTCTTTGATGTCACCTGGAGTTGCCATTGTCATGTCATTCCCATGCAGGAACTGTCAGGAGAAGTTCAGGGACACCTTGCTAAGAACTAAAATAATGGACATGATAGTCTCATGTGGCAATGGTCTACCTACCAACTGTTAAAGAGACTACAGAAAGACATTATATAGAAACAAGGCAGACAAGCATAGGGAATAGTTTAGCACCTCAGAACCCTTATTTGGTCTTGGAATATGTAAGCCCCACATATTGTAATCATGTAGTTGGCATCCAAGTTCCTTCCATGGCACATGCTATGTACTCACACCTTTTCCAAACAATGCACCCAGCAACCTCTGATGCCCTCATCCCCGACTCTTATGGCATCAGGGTTCATGTACTCCCATCTTTGAACAATAGTATGAATTTCCAAGCCCCTGTTAACAACCAAATTTAGATAGTTTCTTTTTAAAATATATTCTCAATGTACCTGGGTATGAAGGTCCTATCTGGCCTGAACTAGTTTTGTGTGTATGCAGTAAGGCTAAAATATATTCTCTATCAACCTTTTAAAGAGTCCCCTACTTATCTATGCAAAATTGAGTGTACATATAATTAAAATCAGATGCTTTATGAGAAGCATGCACAGTTGATAAATGACTATATAATTTAACAATAAAGTTAGAGAACCATCCATAGTACATCCCTTAGTACTTAGCCTTTCCTTCCTTTAGACCCCATAAAAAGAGACCCTCAGACTGTAGCCTGGAACCCGTGACTATCTTCACTAATGTGGCCTGCTGTTGATCAGAATACTGTGGCCTCTCTTTACTTTAATCTGTACTATTACTTTACTTCAAATAAGGTAATCCTGCTTCTTTTGCAAATCTATGTGAGTCTAGATAATTAAATCAATAATAACAAAACCCCACAATTTTGTTCCTGAGGGTCAAATTTGGGATATAAGAGAAAGAGAAGTGGGCGGAGGGAGTAGAAGTAGGGAGCACTGCAGAGACTCTCTTTATTAGCCCTACTGCACAAACACAAACCTTACATTTGTTTAATTAAACATATGATGAGGATAGCACTCTACAGAGTAGTTCTTAAAAGCCATAGTAATATTGGGAGTACAAGAGTTGAATTCCAGTTTAAGACAAGTCACTAAGCCTGCCTTGACTTAAGCTTGATCATCATTAAAATAGGGAACATTCACAGCTTTTGGGTTAGTGAGATGAATAGATGTAAAATGGCCAGCACAAACATGGGCAGTCTTTGGAAACAGTCTTGTGAATGTTATAACGGAGCAATAGATGATAAAGACATAGTAATATTCTTTCTATAATTACTATATATAACTTTCTAAAACCAAAATGTCCAAGACCACTTGAATACTGCAAACAGCATATGGAACATGAAGGATTGGGAGGTTTTTCTAGTTCGGAGGACCAGCGTTTCAGGAGAAGACAAAGGGAAGCCAGAGTTCAACATGTAGGAAATCAGCACAGAGAAGGGTATGCGAAAGGTGTCTGGGAGAGGAAGAAACGAGAGTTGGATTATTAGCAATAAACCATAGGTAAAGAGAGTGATGATTCCTCCCAGTTTCTTCTGGAACAAGGTATCAATGCCTGGGCAGATTATGATCAAGAGAAAATCATTTCTCTTGGCTCTGGAGGCTGGAAAGTCTCGTGCTTGGAGATGCTAATCTCTGCCTCCAACAGCAGATCTTGGACACTGTTCCCCTCAGATGGGCTTCCGTGCAGGGCACAAGAGGAGATCACAACAGGTGCTCCCTCCTACCAGTTTTCTAAACCCACTCGTCCCCTTTATGGGAATAATTCATGATTTAATCATTCAGTACGATCCCTTGTAAAACTCAGTTTCAAACTATGAATTTTATAGAAGGGAGTAGGCACATTCGGAACTTAGCAACAAGAAAGTGCATGGCATGTTAAGTTAATGTCTTCTAGAAGGGTCTAGAAGTATCCGTTACAGAGTAAGGGTTTGGAGATGGGATTAGGGAAAATGTACAGGCCTTTCCATAGAGAAGGCTTAGGAGCTTACACAGGAAGTTAGAACACTGATCCAAGCAAAAAGAGTCAATGGAAGGGTTTGTTTTGAAGCAGAGGAAGACAATGATGAAAGCGTAATAGGCACCGTTAACTGGCTCTCCAAGAGATGTTTCTTCTTTTTCTTATTCAAGATTTTTTTTTATTTTACATACTAGCCCAAGTTCCACCCCCCTCCCCTCTTCTATCCTCTGCACCTTTCTCCATCCCACCCCACCATCTGCTCCTGATTCGGGTAAGGCCTCCCTTGGGGAGTCAGCAAAGTCTGGTATAAGATCCTACATGGGACCGGACTAAGCCCTCTGAACTGTTCTTCTTCCTGGTTGACCAAGCCAGATGGGCACCAGCTCTGACAATGTAAGCACATTGTAGCAAAAATCTGGAAAGGGAGCCTTCCATGGGCTTCAGGAGGAGGTGATGTTTTCCCTCTTTGAGAGAAGACATACAAGGAGAAAATTCTTTTTGCTACTTTTTTCTTTAGCTCCTTCCCTTGCTGAACACACTCTGTGAATCCCGTTGTGTAAATATGTAGCACTTATGAGCTTCAGCAGCCACCTTGGCTCTCTGAGGAGTGCTCTCATGAACACACTCAGAATGGCTAAGCAGAAAGCTAAAAAAAGAAAAGAAAGCAAGCTATCTGATATCGTATTGAACTGTTCAATCAGTTTTGGGTCTTCTTATTCTAAGTTAGCTAATTAAATAAATAGCAGATATGTTATAGCTTGAGCTATGGGACAGTTTTCCTGTTACTTGTAACCACAACAATCTAACCGGTGCTGGCATAGTGTTTTAGGCAGATCTGTAAGGGATCAACAGCAATGGACTGATAAAACAAAAGGAGAATGATAAACAATTATTGGGCAGATATTGCACACTTGTTAACCTCCCTGTATGCAGAAGTCGTCTACTTAGTGCTTGCAAAATTCTATGAGTACTGCCATTGTCTTCCTTTGTCCAAAAAGGAAGCTGAATCATAGGTGATAGATTTTTTTGCAGACATGGAGTCTAGTAGGTAGCAAAATGCTAAACTACATAGTCTGGCTCAACTGGGGATGCTCCTGGCCATTAATATACATTTGATTTACATGCAAGCACTGTATGACTTCTGTGTAACAACTCTATAAGGAAGCTCCCATATTAATGGCCATGTTATAAATAAGCAAACTGAAGAAGAGAGGTTTAGTAACTTAAGGGACAGGTCAAGAAGTCAAGGCCAGTTCCATCTGACCCCAAATTACAGTGGTGATGTCAAGTTCCCAGTGTAAAGGTTGTTCCAGACACGACAAAGGACTTTTCACAATTGTAAAGTTACGTGAGGCAGACTGCGAAAGATCAGTTAAGAATTATAGCTGCATTTTATGTGAGGCTAAAGGGTGGGAGGTGATTCTATCTCTGTAAAGATAAGTTAAAACACAAGAGTATTATTAAAAAGAAGAACAAAGGCAGTGGTTGTGTTATGGCAGTACATGCCTGTGGTTTCAGCACTCTGGAAGCTGCGCTTAGGATCATAAATTGGAGGTCAGTATGGGCTACATAGGAAGATCTTGACTCAAAATACATAAAAGATAGATGAGAGATAAAATATAGAAAATGGGTATTTTAATGTTTTCTTCAAAGTCATCGTCGGCCTATCTGATGAGTTAACACTGACAGCCCAGGGTAGGTATTATAACAGCTTCTTACTAAAGCCAAGTTTCTGTGTGACTCTCAAAACATGGTCTGAGAAGAATGGAAAGAAGCTACTTCTACTGAATCATTTTGCAACTTGAGATCTTTGAGATGATTCTCGAAGTAATACTACATGATAACCCACCAAGACCCAAGCTGGGCTAAAAATTGCCTGCCCTTCCCCGTGGTCCTCTCCAATTCTCTCTCACACACAGTATTCCCCAAGAGACGACACGAAGAGCCATCTGTTTAAGAACGTGACATACTGAACGGCTTTAGGATGAGTCCTGTGATGTATATGCCGAGTCTAGCTGGCTGGTTCCTATTCTCCTCCCCGGGGCCCTCAGCTCCAGTCCTCAATCACTTTGTTCTTTCCTCTTCCATCATGTGGACCAAGGCAGGAGATTTCTCCTAGTTTCTGTACTCACTGTAGAAGTTGAACTTTAGTTCAAAGCCTTGGTTTGGGGTTGATACTCCCTTTTCCATTCCCACCTGGTGCCCCTCAGCAGTTTCCAGGAACTCAACTCAGCTCAGTCTATAAATTTACATTAAGAACGATTAGGTGTGAGGCTGAAAGGTCTATATTAAGATGCAGAGACAACCTGTGCGTATCTTATTAAAAAGTGCAGATGTGAATGCAGGACTGAGATGGACTGGAGGGTCTGCCTGACTCTAGGGTAAGGTTCATGCTGCCAGTCCTGGGATGCCATTCTGAGCGGGAATGGAGGAAGATCAGAATATAAGCAATTAGGATAATGAATAATGACAGCTGTTATGCTAAAAAACGAGGCACAAAACATATAACAAAGCACTCAGGGAAGTGGAGGCAGGAAGATACTGAGTTGAGAGCCAGACTAGGTTATATAATAAAACTTTAACAACAACGCAAAGGAGGAGGAACTGGATGGAAGAGAGGAGTGTCTCACAAATCTATGTTATATGTCAATTCCCAGATCCATCCCCCAGGTTTCTCTCGACTCATTTCAGAATTCTGGTCTTGTTCGAAACTTTCTATCAACTCCTGCTTTAAAAACTTCCCAGGCATCTGCAATAGCTAATGTTGACAAACCATCTGTCTGCTCTGCTATGTCGCTCCCTTTGGTTCATGTTTCTTTGTTTCGTTTGGACCTGTACAGAATTTCTTTTTTTGGCTTCTAATAATTCCTTCTTGCTCTTTAGTTGCCCCTCAGAAAGTTCAAGTTTCCAGGCAGGCAATACTGAACTTTATGTTCTCATTGTTATAACATCCTTATGAAGTATCGAAACCGTTATGTGTAAACATACACAGCTATATGATAACCCTTTGTACATGGTAATCACAGATAACACTGTGGGAAAACTAACAGATGCCAAGCACATAACTCTCAAAAAAGCCCGTGATACAGATATGGCCTCCATCGTCCCTGTAGATGATCAGAAACAGGCCTAGGAATCTGACTGCCTTGCCCGGCTGTAGCCAGGATTTTTTTTTAATATAATTTTTTATTGAAAAAAAAATTTCAGCCTCCTCCCCGTCTCCCTTTTCCCTCCCCCTCCTCC